>NW_023044979.1:1922652-2194253 GCF_011762505.2 Arvicanthis niloticus | reverse complement strand
TAATAAAATATTAAGCCCTGCAGGGCAGGGTGACAAAAAAATAAAGGCATGCAAGGGCGTGCCCAGACAAGTCCAAACAAGCCCAAGTGAGTAATGGGCTATCTGGTGTTTACTTCTCTCTCCCTCCCTTTTCTGGGAGGTCCGAGTTTCTACAAGTTCTGCCAGTTCTGCAGGTTGCTGTGTTTGAAATATCCAATCATGGTGTAAGCGCGCGAAAATGCCTTCCTCCCCCCACCCCATGCTACAAAAGACCTTTAACCCACCACACGGGGCCAAAAACCCTGCTCTTGGAGCTAAAGAGCTTGTCGTTTTTGACCACCGGCTCCTCCCCTAATAAACCTCTGCTGATTGCATCCAGGTATGGTTTTTGTGATTTTTGGTGGTCACGATCCGGAGGCTTGAGGAAGGGACTCCCGAGTTGGGGTCTTCATTTGGGGGCTTCTCCTCCGGGATATGCGACCACCTTAATCCGAACCCACGCTGGGAGGTAAAGGGACACCGCGTTTTTTTCTGTCTGGTTGTTGTGTGACCTTTTGTATAAATTGCCTGGTTTTTCATGTGCGGTTTTTGCCTAAATTGTCTGATTTCTCCTGTGCTAGGGTTGCCTAAATCGTGTGCTGTTTTGTCTAGGTTTGTTTAAGTTATTTGGTTTCTAAGTTGTTTGTGCCCGTCTGTCTGAATTATTTGGTTTCTGAAAAGTGCACTTCGGTTTGGACTGGCAGCTGTTTCTGTCTCGTGAGGGGCAGTAAACCATTTTTGTTTCGAGAGGAGACAAATGAGTGATTAGCAGACGTCCTGGAGAGTCACTAGCTGCTGCACCCCCAGGGACGTTTGGGGGTTCATCTAGGTGCCGGGGAGGACGTGGAATCCCTCTAGGCTGGCACAGGTTTTCATCTAGGTGCCGGGGAGGACGTGGAATCCCTCTAGGCTGGCACAGGTTTTCATCTAGGTGCCGGGAGGATGTGGAATCCCTCTAGGTTGGCACAGGTTTGCATCTAGGTGCCGGAGAGGACGTGGAATCCCTCTAGGCTGGCACAGGTTTTCATCTAGGTGCCGGGGAGGATGTGGAATCCCTCTAGGCTGGCACAGGTTTGCATCTAGGTGCCGGAGAGGACGTGGAATCCCTCTTGGCTGGCACTGGCGATTGAGACGGGTTTTTTTTGTTAGTCTTTTTGTGTGTTAACAATGAAACTAGAGAGAAATGGTCAGAAATGGCCACCGTGGTTGTTATGCTCTCATGGCAGTGTGTCTATTTTTAGTTTGTTCATTGCTGGCGTGTTAAAAATCTGGTAGACTTGGTCCAGCATAGGCTGACCAAGTTGTCTGAATCTGTTAAATCTGAATCTGTGAAGACTGACCGCGTTGTCTGGTTATTGGAGTCTTACTTGGAAGGCGAGAGGCCTTCCAGAAGGTCAGGGGATCTGACCGTTGGATTTCAGGGGGAAGGCGAGAGGCCTTCCAGAAGGTCAGGGGATCTGACCATTGGATTTCAGGGGGAAGGCGAGAGGCATTCCAGAAGGTCAGGGGATCTGACTGTAAGGTTTCAAGAGACTGAGTGCTCCTACTTGGGAGAAGACGTGGAATCCTTCTCCATCTGGGGTCCCGACCAAATGTAGTTAAGTGTTATTTGTGCCACCCGTGAGAGGGGTGAGCTATTTGTGTTGGTTTTTTTTTTATATGTGTGTCTTTTCTTGGCAAATCATCTGTGTGTTAGCTGTTAATCTACTGTGTTAAACATCTTGAGTTAAAAATAGGTAACATGATTGCGGGCAGAGAGAAAAATGTAGCCGCCAGTACAAGAATACAACTGCAGAAAGGCGGGCAGGTCCTTTAATAAGGGGCAGCTACCTCGGTTCGTGCTCGCGGTTCGTGTTCCTACAGCCCGCCTACCGCATGTAGGGTATGCTTCAGGTAACAGCACATGGAGGGTGCCCTCACCCAGCCCGCTCACCCAGCCCCCAAATGAAGACCCCCAACTCGGGAGACCCTTCCTCAAGCCTCCGGATCGTGACCACCCAAAAATCACAAGAAACCATACCTGGATGCAATCAGCAGAGGTTTATTAGGGGAGGAGCCGGTGGTCAAAAACGACAAGCTCTTTAGCTCCAAGAGCAGGGTTTTTGGCCCCGTGTGGTGGGTTAAAGGGTCTTTTGTAGCATGGGGTGGGGGGAGGAAGGCATTTTCGCGCGCTTACACATGATTGGATATTTCAAACATCAGCAACCTGCAGAACTGGCAGAACTTGTAGAAACTGGGACCTCCCAGAAAGGGAGGGAGAGAGAAGTAAACACCAGATAGCCCATTACTCACTTGGGCTTGTTTGGACTTGTCTGGGCACGCCCTTGCATGCCTTTATTTTTTTGTCACCCTGCCCCTGCAGGGGCTTAATATTTTTATTATGACTATATTTAACAAATGGTTGGTGGTCTTTGCTGACCATGAATTTTTGTTATTGTTACAATGCTGCTTTCAAATTTTGTTCTCACAAAACGAGCGATTTTTTCCAGATTAGTGATGTCAATCTCTAGCTGTTCGATGTCCTTGTCAATGTCCCCTCGAAGTTCCAGTAGTAGAAGTCCTGAGGCTGGCATCAGAATTAGAACTTCCAACAGCAGACAACACGGGTGGCATCTTTTTATCTGGAAAGTAAAAAATGAAGGGAATTCTCAGGGAAATCTCTCTTCCCTGGAGAACTGTCATTCTGATCTAAGGCATTTTTGTCATTATCTATTTGTTTAATCAATCATTCAGTGAACCATCGGGCTCCTCCTTTTGTGTCAAAAATACAAGCAGAGCCCCTGCCCCAGATAAGGACAGGGTCAGGGCCATTCCATCTAGATGTAAAGGCGTCTCTCCACATAACTGTGGCATAGTTTTTATTTGTCTCAGGATACCAGAGGCAATCAGCAGCAAACTTGCCATTAGCGTCCAGATTTAGAAAATTGAGAACAAACAAGGCATGGTGAAGAATATTTCTAGGGGACCCCTTCTGGGTATATAACTTCCCCATTTTTATTTTATGTAAAGTGTTCTTGATAGTCTGGTGGGCACGTTCAACAATGCCTTGCCTTTGAGGATTATAAGGGATGCCAGTAATATGTCTGATTTGTAATTGGTGGCAAAACTCTTGAAATTTTTTTCCAGTGTAGCTGGGACCACTGTCAGTCTTAATGATCTTAGGCTTACCCATGACAGAGCTATAACATTTTTTGAAGCCTCTCCGTTATGTAAGCTAGCAAAAATAAATCCACTAAAGGTGTCTATGGTCACATGAAGATATTTAAGACTTCTAAATTCAGGAACGTGTGTGACATCCATTTGACATATTTCATTTGGGACCAAAACTCTGTTGTTAACACCCAGGTGGGGGGTGGGCAAAAGTGTGACACAGGTGGGGCATTGTTTAACAATCTGGCATGCCTGTTCATGAGTAATCTTAAAAAGCAGGTGAAGGATCTGAGCATTTAAATGATGTAAAGCATGACTCTTCTGGGCCTGTTCTACAGAACCTAACAACACTGGAAAGGTCAAGTGGGTGGCAGCATCTGCACAGGCATTTCCTCTAGAGAGGGGACCAGGCAGATCAGAATGAGCACGGAGATGCCCAACAAAAAAGGGGTGGCATCTAAAGGCAATCAGCTTTTGAAGCTGAGAAAAGAGAAAGGCAGCATTTGTGGGGGGTCTAATGTATGGGACTGCTTCAAGAATGGGAACAGAATGAGCAATATAGGCACTGTCAGTATACAACTTAAAAGGGCAATCTTTTAGTAACTGAAAAATCTTTATTACTGCAAAAAGTTCTACAAGTTGGGCTGATTTAAAGGGGGACTAAAAGCAATTTAGCAATTTTCTGTCCTGATTTAACAGTCAAGGGACCAGAGGTGGACAAGGCCAGGATCTTTATTTCACTTGTGAAATCATTATCAATCACTCCAGGAGAGATATTTAAACCCTCAAAAGTGGAGCTGGTATGCCCATGAAGAAGTCCAAAAGTATTGGGGGGGGTCAAGGGGCCAAAAACCCCAGTATGTAGAACTTGTGTCCCCATCTCAGGTATTAATATTGTATCAGTGGAGGAACAGAGGTCCAATCCTTCCAATCCTGCACTGCTTGCAGTTGCTCCTTGGAAGGAGGTAATCTTTGAGTCTGAGGGGTTAATGTTTGAGGGACAAACCTGATACCCCAGGGTTTTGTCTCGGATTTGGGGCCAGGGGCTGGCCCCTCTGGAAGTTTCCCTGCTTCTGAGGCAAGGTATTATTTTGTATTTTTACCTTGGCATGGTACTCTGAAGCCCAATGTCTACCTCAATGGCAGCAGGGACACAAGGAGGCACGGAGAGTACCTTCTGCCTTAGGGGCTTTGCACTCCCTAGAAAAAATGTCCTGGCTGTTTACAGTTAAAGCACTTTTTCTGCCGGTCATCCTGCTTGAAATCCTTAAAGGCAGCTCCAATGGCAAGTCCTATTACATGAGCTGAACCAACGACTGCACACAGTTTTATATAATCAGGAATTTCAGCACCACTACGGTGGGGTGGGGTCGTATTGCAGCCTTTCAGGCAGGATTTGCATTCTCAAATGCAAGGTGTTTGAGAAAAGCACTTTTGTTTTCCTCACGACCAACAAGTCTTTCAGCTGCATCAGTAAGGCGACTGATAAAGTTACTATACAGCTCATCTGGGCCCTGAGGGACCTGGGCAAGGGAAGTGGTTGCTGATCCTTTTGGAGGAAGTTGTTTCCAAGCCTTAAGACCTGCATTTTTAATTTGGACTAGAAGGCCAGGAGGGGACCGAGCCTGTTTTTCATTAGTATCATAAGGGCTCTGCCCCAAAAGCTTATCTTAGGTCCACTTCTTAGAGGTTTTACTTTCAGAATTGCAAAGTGCTATTTCTCTGCAGTTTTCAACAAAATCTGTCTTCCAGAGAACATAGTCGCCTCCAGCCAGAGTGGCACGAGCTAAAAAATACCAATCACTGGGAACAAGCCACCGTTCACTCAAATTTTAAATTAAGGATAAAGTAAAGGGAGCTGTTGGTCAGTAATTTGTTACTGCCATTTTTAAGTCTTTCAGCTGACAGAACCCTAGCTTGTGATACTGTTGAATTTTTATTTCATCTTCCTCACTTTCTGAGTCCCCTGAGGCTTTGTTTTCATTATCAGAGGCCTCACTGCTTGAAGATGCCATATCCTTATTGTCTTCCCCAGCAGGAGAGTCATTTCTCCTTTTAAAGTTTGAGGCAGTGTTTTTATTTCTGTTATTGGAAGAGACAGCATATTTGCTTCTGGTAACAGGAAAGGCCAGTACAGGTTTTGGAGATTTTGGTTTAGATTTATTCTTAGAGATAGCAGGCATTGGGGAGAGGGAAGGTAGTTCTAAATCAAGAGCTCACAGTTCTTTTACTAACTGCAAATGTTCCCATTTTTCCTCTATTAACTTTCTAAGAGAAGCCATTTTTTGTGAAAATTGGGCTTTAGCCTTAGTGGTATGATCATTAATATTGGCCAAGTCGAGGACGGGGCACAAAATGGAGCAGCAATAGTATATGGAGGTGGTCCTGGCATGAATGAGTACAGGGGCAGCAAGTCAGGATTACAGTATTTAGCTGCCCCCTCCTCTAGGGACAATGTCTCTGCAGGTGATTGTTGGCCCCATTCTTGGCCAGGGATTTTAAGGATGCAAGGGAGGGGTAAATGTTAGCAGGAGGGGGTTTTTGCAGTTACTGGCTCAGGTGCAGCAGCCTCAAGGGGAGCAGCAGGGATGTCTGAATCAGATATGGGAATAGAAACAGACTCACACACAGAGGTTGGCCTAGAGTGTCGCTGTAAGACCTTTTCCCCTTCTTTCACTAACTCAGGAATATCTGGAAATTGTATATAGACTTGAAGTATATCGTTCACCAGGTTCCAATAGGAAAAAGCCTGAACAGGGACTTTCTCAGGACCAAAGATTTTGTAAAAATCTTTTAAGCAATCTCCAACCCTAGCCCATCTTTTCTCATCAGTAGTCCCCTCGTGGGGAAACCATGGACAAATAGCACCAATGAATTCAAAAAATCTTTTAAGATCCTTTTTCTTAACCCTTACTCCTCGTGCCTTGAGGCTCTCTTTGAGACCCTGTAAGAACAAATCATGTTTGCTCAATGTTTGTTCCATAACTGCGTTGCTTTTTCTTACCTTCACTGGATCAATCTCACAGGCGGGCTACTCTGTGGCGATCACAATGCGGATCTTCTCTCTTCTCTTTTCTCTCTGGAGAAGCATTGATCCTATGCTTACAGGACGTCCCTGTAGAAGCAACGTTCAATCGACCACAACCCAAAGGGCCACACGTCTGGCGCCAAGATGCCCCGTCCCGTGGGGATTCGACAAGACCCTAGGGAAAGGGGCAAAAGAATGAAGAGATAAGAGACACTGTAGAGTGAAAAATTATAAAGGCCATTTTATGAAATAACTGAAAATAAGATTTCAGGCCTTCCCATTCCAGGTGAAGGACACTTGCTGGATTACATTCCCCAAGCCTCGCCCAAGGCAGGAAGGCATTCCTGACTACAGATAAAGATGCTATCACCTAGGTGGGGCCATAGCCCTATAGCCGGAAAAAGTGACTCTAGATCATTTGGGCTAGATTCTCTGAAATGTTCCACTGTTCTTGGTTACCCCTCCCTTGGTCTTCCCAGTGCTATGTTCAAAACAACCAATCATGTGTAAGCGCGCGAAAATGCCTTCCTCCCCCCACCCCATGCTATAAAAGACCCTTTAACCCACCACACGTGGCCAAAAACCCTGCTCTTGGAGCTAAAGAGCTTGTCGTTTTTGACCGCCGGCTCCTCCCCTAATAAACCTCTGCTGATTGCATCCAGGTATGGTTTCTTGTGATTTTTGGGTGGTCGCGATTCCGGAGGCTTGAGGAAGGGTCTCCCGAGTATGGGGGTCTTCATTTGGGGGCTCGTCCGGGATATGCGACCACCTTAATCCAAGAACCACGCTGGGAGGTAAAGGGACACCGCGGTTTTTTCCGTCTGGTTGTTGTGTGACCTTTTGTATAAATTGCCTGGTTTTTCATGTACTGATTTCTGGTTTTTCATGTGCGGGTTTGCCTAAATCGTCTGATTTCTCGTGTGCTAGGGTTGCCTAAATCGTGTGCTGTTTTGTCTAGGTTTGTTTAAGTTATTTGGTTTCTAAGTTGTTTGTGCCCGTCTGTCTGGATTATTTGGTTTCTGAAAAGTGCACTTCGGTTTGGACTGGCAGCTGTTTCTGTCTCGTGAGGGGCAGTAAACCATTCGTTTCGAGAGGGGACAAATGAGTGATTAGCAGACGTGCTGGAGAGTCACTAGATGCTGCACCCCCAGAGACGTTTGGGGGTTCATCTAGGTGCCGGAGAGGACGTGGAATCCCTCTTGGCTGGCACAGGTTTGCATCTAGGTGCCGGAGAGGACGTGGAATCCCTCTTGGCTGGCACAGGTTTGCATCTAGGTGCCGGAGAGGACGTGGAATCCCTCTTGGCTGGCACTGGCGTTTGAGACGGGTTTTTTGTTAGTCTTTTTGTGTGTTAACAATGAAACTAGAGAGAAATGGTCAGAAATGGCCACCGTGGTTGTTATGCTCTCATGGCAGTGAGTCTATTTTTAGTTTGTTCATTGCTGGCTTGTTAGAAATCTGGTAGACTTGGTCCAGCATAGGCTGACCAAGTTGTCTGAATCTGTTAAATCTGAATCTGTGAAGACTGACCGCGTTGTCTGGTTATTGGAGTCTTACTTGGAAGGCGAGAGGCCTTCCAGAGGGTCAGGGGATCTGACCGTCGGGTTTCAAGAGCCTGAGCGCTCCTACTTGGGGAGAAGACGAGGAATCCTTCTCCATCTGGGGTCGTAACCAAATGTGGTTAAGTGTTATTTGTGCCACCCGTGGCAGGGGTGAGCTATCTGTGTTTTATGTACCACCCGTGAGAGGGGTGAGCTATTTGTGTTGTTTTTTATATGTGTTTGTCTTTTCTTGGCAAATCATCTGTGTGTTAGCTGTTAATCTACTGTGTTAAACATCTTGAGTTAAAAATAGGTAACATGGTTGCCGGCAGAGAGAGAAATGAAGCCGCCGGTACAAGAATACAACTGCAGAAAGGCGGGCAGGTCCTTTAATAAGGGGCAGCTACCTCGGTTCGTGCTCGCAGTTCGTGTTCCTACAGCCCGCCTACCGCATGTAGGGTATGCTTCAGGTAACAGCACATGGAGGGTGCCCTCACCCAGCCCGCTCACCCAGCCCCGCACTTGGCGGGCGACAACTCGTGGTTACCCCGCACAGCAACAGCGTGTAACGGCTACCTAGTTTGGTATTCCTGGCTGTACTAGGTACCTTGAGGTCACTAGTGCAACAAATGGCGGTTTTCCACCTGCCGCCTATGAAGATAGATGAGAACCCAGGTGATAAAAAAGAAAACAGCCGCAGCAAGATTGTTCACCTGAGAGTTACTTAATTTAGTTTAAAACTTACTTGTGAGGCAGTCTTGATTTACACAAGAAAAACTGATAATTTGCCCTGCTCTGTGGCTAGGAGAAAGGCACCAGCAGAAAGCAGAAAAAAGGGGGCCAGCAGTTTTTTAGCTTCTGTAATAAGGAAGTTGATAATGATTTTTCCCAGTTTAATAAGTAAAGGAGTGCTTTTTTCTAAAATTACAGCTTAAAAGTTATAGGCTGCCCTGAGTCAGAAATATATATATATATGAGTCAGAAATATATATATATATATATATATATATATATATATCCTTCAGTTTTGATAAATTTTCTAGCCATTACTGTTTGAGACAAGTTCATTATTTGTATGAGATTTTCATCAAGATTTGGTTCAAAGATGAGAGTTCTGACAAGATAAAATTAAAGAAGTGGTGAAGACTTGTGCTCTTACATTAGACATAAAAATGTTTACTTTATTGTTCTTGTTGTAATCAGAAATAACTCTTTAAAAGGTTTTTATAGAACTATGACCAAAGTTTCTATTTTGTTAAAAGTTAAATTCAAATAAGTGTCAAATGTAACTCAAGTTGCCTTTTAAAAATTGTTAATACTGTGTAAACCTTTAACATTGTAATAGTCCTTACTGTGAAATGCTATAGATAAGGCTATTCGTTCTGATTTGATTTCTTTCTTAGAGCTTCAGAGGTGAGCTCACATTACACCTGTGGACAAGGTACTGTTTACAGACTGAATTAGGTTGTGGTCTCTAGTGTGATGTGAACAGCAGTCATGCAGCCTCACAGATACATTAGTTTGTACAGAGTCCTAAAAGACTATTTACTGCTTTTACAGGTGATCAAAGTAATAAATAAGATAAGAGCCTTTCTTCCACAAGACCCTTGTAGGTTCTGGCCTTCAGGAGTAGAGAACAAGAGAAGACACCGAAAGAATGTTCCCTCAAACATGGGGACCCCGTCAATTGATCAGGCCGTGGTCAGCAGATGTGACTGAGACCTCCATGTGACAGAAGGTAAGGGACACCCAAAGGCCCACGCCAGATTCCGCTGATAGATCTTGAGAGAGAGGGTTATATGAGACCCCACTAAGTTTGAACAGGACACATGAGGTTAAGCAGAGATCAGATAAGTTACCCACAGCCTTTCTAGACTAGCTCATAGAGACATTCTGTCAGTGTAGACAAGGCTCCAGAGGCTCCAGAGACTACAAGATAAGTCATTGAAAGATTTAGGAAGTATACTACATATTAAAATGATTGGTGGTAATAGCAAGTGAGAAAAGGTTAAGGAGTAGAGAGAAGTTGCTGGGAAAGTCTAAAAGAAAAGAATAGAGAAGAGATTAGAAGATAAAAGGTTTACTGTAAGTTTCTGTGAAAGTCTAGAGGAAAAGAGTGGAAAAGATAGAAAGTCTAGAGAGAGGAAGAAAAAGAAAGGTGACAGGGAAAGAATTTACAGAAAGCAGAAAAAAGGGATTCCAATCAAAGAGAGATAAAACTCTTTGAAAAAGACCAGTGTGCACATTGCAAGTAAAGGAGCCAGCTTCAGGGTCCAAGAGGGCCCTAACAAATAGAAGCCAGGGCCAGAAAATCCCAGGCCTCGAAAAACACCCCAAGTGGCGAAGATAACAGCTCTGTGTGAAGACGGCTATTGAGATAGATGGGGCAGCTTGGAGCCACCCAACTTTTGATAGACACAGGGGCTTCCTCCAGGCCAATGGGTCAAAAGGTATTCATGGACTACCCGAAAATGGTGGACTAAGAGATGGGCTGGGTATCCCATTCATTTATGGTCATCCTAGACTGTTCCTACCCTCTGTCGGGTTGAGACTTACTCCCCAGGATTGGGGCCCAGACAGGCTGCAACTAACTGACAAGAACTCACGGGTAGAGGAAAGGCTCCTCCTCCTGACTCCAGCTGGGAGCCGAGGTAACGTGCTTTACAGATGGGAGCAGTTTTCTCCATGCTGGTCAGAGACAAGCCAGCGCTACTGTGGTGGACACATGCCATCTGGACTGACTCCCCACCCCTGAGATCATCGGTGCAGAGAACAACCTTGGAACTTGGGGCTGACAAGAAGACTAACATCTGCATGGACAACAGATATGCTTTTGCCACAGCCCATGTCTGCAGGACTACATACCAAGAGAGGAAACCCTGATGAAGCCAGCAACTGTGAGTACTCGTTGCCCAGGACACCAAAAGAGAGGAGACTCAGTGGCCTGAGGCAATAACCGGACATATCAAGTGGCTTGATACAGGAGCCCTCCCAGGTTTGGGGCCTAAAATAGACAATGGCACACACAAGAAGGGAGAACTATACTCCCCAGAAAGCAAAGGATTTACCAGGCTAAATACACAGATGGACTCTTAAGATATGAGTGCAACCAAGCAGCTAAGAGACTTAAAGCGTATAAGGGACCTTAGGTTCTAAGCCAGAGAAATAATAAGACTTAGAGTAGATAAGAAATACCTAGGAGAAACAGCCTAGAATAGGGACCTTCCCGAGGTTTCAAGTGTCCTAGGTAATTAGATCAAAGAGCAGTTTTAAGGTAAGTCAGGAATTGAAGATCCACTGTTTATATTGCCTCCAAAGCTCAGGACAGGTAGAGAGAATATACAGGACCCTAAAATTAAACTACCCTTGGGAACTGGCGCTGGCTAGAGTGTCCCTTGTTCTTGCTCCATACCCAGAATGCCATTTTGTGTGAGAAATGATTTTCAGGCTACTAAAAGACTGTTCCTGGTGCTGTGGACCATCCGACCTCCTTGAAGTTCACCATCACCACCTGTGACTGATGCCAACTGGAGAAGATCCAGATGCCTGAACAACCCCCTGCTCTTTAGCTCCAGGTCTTCTGCTATTCTACAAGGCTAAAGAAGCAGCAGGCCTTGACTCCTGAGACCACCCCAGAGGCACAGGGAAAATGCTGCCTTGGAGGGTGGGACTTAGTGTGTGTACACCCAAGGTTAAATGACAGCTTGTGATTACAAGATTGAAGTTGAAATGTGAATCTAGAGTTATACAGATGTGTTCCTTTTGCAATTTCTCTTTATTATATATGTGATTTTATGTATATGTAGACAGCTATGTGCCACAAAATGTGGAAAAGTCAGAAGGCAACTTTGAAAGTGTGTTACAAAGAAAAGGAAATGTTTTGAAACCCCTAGTCAATAGAATAGAGCCCAAGAACCCCTGCTAACAGATACCTAGTGCCTAAAATTGATAAATGGTAGACTTATAGCTCCGGGTTAACACCATGTGTTTCTACTGCTATCTTTGATGAAAACAAAGATTATTATATACTTGTCCAGCTAGTTCCCGCAGGTACTCTTGAACTGAGTTTGAGATACACCCTAGATGATTCTGCAGAGAGCCTATTTTCCTTGACTCTAGCTGTTACATTGTGACTAGGAGTGGCCATAGGTATAGAGACAGGTGTAACTACATTGATATAGACACCTCATTATTTTCATCAGCTGAGAGCTGCCACTGATGTAGATTTGAGAGCCCTAGAACAGTCAGCAACAAAGTTAAGTTGTTACTAGACTTGCTGTTTCTTAAAGGAGAAAGTCTATGTGCTGCTCTAAGAAAAAATGTTACTATTATGTAGACCACTCAAGAGTGACCAGAGAGTAAATTCAGAGAAAGGTTACACCAGAGACAAGATAGAGATGCACAGCAATGTTGATTCGAGAGTTGGCTCAATCCTCCCTTGCTGGACCCCTTGTGATTTTACTTTTGCTTTTAACCATAGGCCCCTACATTTTAAATAGATTAGTAACTTTCGTTAGAGAGAGAATAAATCCTGTTCAGCTTTTTGTGTTGCGCCACCAATATAAGACTTTGGGTCAAGAAAATGGTAATTATTATGACACTGGAGTTTAAACTTTTCTAAAGATCCTAATCGGAAGAAGTGGGGTGAGAATAGACTTATTAATAATTGAGTTTTTATGATTAAAAACATAACCAAATTGGAAGAAGTGGGGATGTAGAGTGAAAAATTATAAAGGCCATTTTATGAAATAACTGAAAATAAGATTTCAGGCCTTCCCATTCCAGGTGAAGGACACTTGCTGGATTACATTCCCCAAGCCTCGCCCAAGGCAGGAAGGCATTCCTGACTACAGATAAAGATGCTATCACCTAGGTGGGGCCATAGCCCTATAGCCGGAAAAAGTGACTCTAGATCATTTGGGCTAGATTCTCTGAAATGTTCCACTGTTCTTGGTTACCCCTCCCTTGGTCTTCCCAGTGCTATGTTCAAAACAACCAATCATGTGTAAGCGCGCGAAAATGCCTTCCTCCCCCCACCCCATGCTATAAAAGACCCTTTAACCCACCACACGTGGCCAAAAACCCTGCTCTTGGAGCTAAAGAGCTTGTCGTTTTTGACCGCCGGCTCCTCCCCTAATAAACCTCTGCTGATTGCATCCAGGTATGGTTTCTTGTGATTTTTGGGTGGTCGCGATTCCGGAGGCTTGAGGAAGGGTCTCCCGAGTATGGGGGTCTTCAACACAAGGAAGAAGCACCAGTCTGAATGTCTGATCTAGTGCTTAAATTTTATTGTTCAGGCTGCCATTATAAAGGCAAGCAGGCAGGAGGGTCATCTGACAGTCAGAGTCCAGGGTCATCCCATAATTGCAGAGTTCTCTAAGCCCACAAGAATTCCTAGCCCAAATTACTTATCTAAATATTTTCTCACAAGCAAGAAGGCAATTAAAACATTTCTCAGCTCGAGTTGCTTATCTGATTAATATTTTCTCCCTGGCAAAACGTCAATAAATAAAGTATTCCTTAACTCAGGCTGTTTACTTACCTGACACTTGCTCTCAGGCAGAAGGGGGTCTTGGCTCCCAGCAGGGGAAGGGGATGTATGGGAAGGCTCATGCCTCCTGCTGAGATATTATTCCCCCAGGAGGGACCATGCCTCATGCTGAGACAGCTCTTACCCCTGAGGAACCTGCCACAAGACTGTATAGTATAGAATATAGTTTATTCAGGATATGGGGAGGGGAGTTAAAAAGGTAATAGAGGAAGAGAAATGCAGAGAGAGGCAGATAGTAGAGAAGTAGAGGCCAGGCATGAGCATGTGCAGAGAGAGAGGGGAAGGGAAGAGCCCAAGAGGGCAAGAGAAAGAGAGCAAAAGGTCAAGAGATCAAAAGAGAGGAAAGGGCAAGTAGCCACATTTACAAGGGATCAGGCTGTTGCCAGGTAACTGTGGGGAGGAGCATACCTGGCTGTTGCCAGGTAACTGCAGTGGAGTTTAGACAGAATGCTAAGCAATAGCTGGGAAATCCTTCCACTTGTGGGCAAATTAATATCTCCACTGCACACTGAGTACTGGGCTATGGAAACTGTTCACATTGATTACAAGAAGAAGAAGGCAAGTGTTGTGTGGAAAGCTAAGGTAAGGTCTGGAGTCAGGTCCTGGTAACTGCAGGATCATTGTTCTTGAGACAGAACAGCAGGCAGCAGAACAGCCAGAGCTGGTTTGGTGGGTTCTCCCCCAGGGCTGGGTGGTGTGAAATTCCTCTTTGAAGACAGAAACAAATGCTAATTGGGTGTAAACCCCTCCTGAGCTCTGCAAAAGATCTGACCCTGCTCTGGAAGCACACTTTAAACTTGAGGAGTGGTAAGTCTCACTGGTCAATCAATGCTTCCAAGCAGACCTGCCAATCAGACAAGGAGGCGGGTTCTTCCTGGTATCATTCTGCAAGTTCGAGTTGGTTGTGCAGGCTTGAGTGGTCATCTGTGCCCTGCTCTGATCTCTGCTGTGGATGCTGTGTGGAGACCTCAGGGAAACTCTGAAATCAAGTCATGGTGAGCACAGGATCACTGCCCACAATGGGTAGGGCAGGCAGCTAAGCAGAGGGAGCTGGGGTGCTGGGTCCTCTCTGGAGCTGCATGGGAAGCATCAGCCAGATGTGACCACCTGTGAGGTCCCTGGTGATGCCCCTCATGTGTTAGATCAGGAGGTGACCTCTGAGTAACTTCACTGTCATGGCTGATTCTGAATCTGCACAAAACATTTGGACCAGTTGTTTCTTGTAGAAACACAAGTGGTTTCTCTGACTCTGCAGCACATATGTCCAAATCCTTTTGTCTTTTATAGTATACATTAAGAAGACAGGTCTAAACCTAATAGATCTGCTTTTATATGTTACTTGGGTTTTTGTTTAGTTTTTGTTAATTTTTTTCTATTGCAGTTTTTTATATTTCTTGACTTTATATGTTTAGGGTTTGATTATTATGTGGCAAAGAGACTTTTTCCCAATTTATTTGGCAGTTTGGATGTTTCTTGTACCTTAATAGTCATCTTCCTCTTTACTTTAAGAAATTTTTCAGTTATGATTTCATTGATAAATTTTCCAGACTTATTTTGGTGGGAGTTTTGTGACTGGGTTATTGTTCAATGTACGGATTTGCAGAGAGCCTTGGCTGAGTGCTGCCTCTTTTACTGATCTGTTTGTTTGTTATGTTCCAGAGGGAATGCTTGCTAATGTTGAAAGCTGGGAGAAGAGGTGTGCAGGAAGAGATGTACTTAGTAATCTACAAGGAGACTTTGTCATTAGCAAGATTAACCTGCTTCTGGTGTTTAGTACAGTACTAGAGGCAACTGTGAAAATTGCATTTTGGATAACAAATATTGTGGTAGATCTATGGAAAGTTTACCTTGTGTCCTTTCAGGCATGGCATGTGGGTGAACAGGAACTGTCTGCCCAAGTGGGGGCTATGATACAGGGATGAGGCAGGAAAAGAAGGGCAAGTGGGGATTGTCTGCAGTATCTTTAGGAGGCATGCACAATAGAAGGGGTAATTTTCACTAATATTCTTTTCCAATGGTGATGGCCACTGGTATTGTGTGCCAGTTGTAAGCTCAACTGATATTAGGGTTTGCAGTAACAGACAGTGAGGTAGGCCTTTGGATAAAGTACCTGTTCTACTGTCAGGCATGGCTTGCAGGTAAACAGTAGTATCTTTTGATAATAAGTGGCTTAGTCAAAAAGATGAGTTTGTGAAGTCCAACCAACTCTGTTTTTGAGATTGCACAAAGTCCACTTGGGCAAATATCTTATGACTAAACCCACTTATCAACAGCCAGTCAAGGTACAACAGCAGGGTTTAGCTACATATAGATAACTAATAAACCTTAAAGAGAAAAAAATGTTAACCTACCCATCATAGTTGTCAGATGGTTTTGTCTCCTTATTTGGTTCTTGCAAATTATACCAGACATGCCATTTCTAAAAAAAAAAAAAATAAGTTGCTGACCTGTATGTTAATCTCCCAGTCTTGTTGTAGCTGCAATAAATACTCAGCACCCCTAGACTTGGCCTCTCAGTTTAGAATTGATGTGAGATTGACTGTGGAGAATCCTTGTTACTGAGCTCATAGTACAGACCTTTGTGTATTTGCATTGCAATAGGTTCTTGTTGGTTATTGGTGTACCAGTGAGTTGGGCACAACATCTTGGTGCATGGACTGGAACCCAGAAACCCTCAGGAATCCCAACTGAATGCTGATGTGTCATTGTTCTTTGTGTCAGAGTGGCTTATCTGTCAGATTTGTGTCTGTGTACCTTGGGTTTTAGATTTTTCTTGAGTATTTGTAAAGGGAGATGACTAAAGTGAATGTGGAAGCACAGTATAGTGGATGCACTGGAGAGTTGAAGCCACAAAGGGCTTGGAACATGTTTCAAAGCCTGGTGTAGGGGATGGTGTGCCCATGGTCTTAATTTTTGGGATGGTTTTCAGCTGATATTCATTCTAAAGCCAAGAAAAAGCCAGGCTTAGAACTAAGTGTTTTAGTTAGGAGAAATGACAGAGGTTTTGGTTAGTCAAAAAAATGATGAACTAGGTATTAGGACTATCTTGTACCTCACTGGTACAATTAGAAATAATTATGTTCTAATTGTACTTTGAGAGAAATGTTTTATTTTAACAGGAAGGGTGATATGTAGGAGGAGCTAAGGTAGGAGGAGTACTGAGAGGAAGAGAAGGAGAGGAAAAGTTAGGTGATGGGAGAAAGAAAGAGAAAGAGGGAAGACATGAAGGCAGATGTTCATGTGTCTCCACCAGCCAAAGATAGTTGATATATCTAGGTTGGGTATTGGGTTACACTTCTTTATTTTTGGATTTTTTGAGACAGGGTTTCTCTGTGTAGCCCTGGCTGTCTTGGAACTCACTCGGTAGACCAGGCTGGCCTCATACTCAGAAATCCGCCTGTCTCTGCCTCCCAAGTGCTGGGATTAAAGGCGTGCACAACCACTGCCCAGCTGGGTTACACTTCTGATTGAGCATTACAAAACTTATAAAGCCTTTGATTAACATTTTGAAAAAAATTGTATAAAAGCAAAAAGGGAAAGTGGGCATGGAATAGGGGTTTTCTAGGGAGGGGAAATGGGGAAAGGGGATGGCATCTGAAATGTAAATAAAATATCCAAAAGAAAAACAATTGGGAAGGTTAAAGCCTACTTAGAACCCTGCTACATGGCTAACAGCTCCCTTCCCATCTTCACTGTCTCCTCTGTACAAGTAGAAGAATCTGCTGGGTAGAATTTATCGCCCCCTTGTGGCTGTCTATTTTGTGTGTGGCACTTTGTTATTCTCTCACTGAGGAAATGAGACAGACTCCATCCTAATTGATTTATTTATTAGCCCCACACCTTGGATTAAATCCTTCTTAACAACAGGACTTAGACCCATTGACTAGTACATGACAGAGAGCTCTTCGAGACAGCATACAGGGCAAAATCAGGCTCTGCCTACCTTGTTTTACAGGGTAGAAAGACAAAGACCTCATTTCCAACCTCCTGAACTACCCTCTGCCCAGTTCATATGTGACTCTGTAGTTTTGAACTTGGAGCTGTCACGAGATGGAAGGTCGTTCTTCATCGATTCTCACAAATTTAGCATATCTTCCTTGGACCAGAGATCCTGTCCTTTGTTGGTGGTCATTTCCAGGTCTGTGGAACAATCTGCTTTTCTGTCCACCTTCCAGCTGTTTTAGCCTCCTCTTTGGTAGCACTGGCCTGGGAACCCAGGGTTAAAGATGTTTACCCCAGGTCAGCACAGCCTCTGAGCTCCTCATTCCAGTGTATCCTTCCCTGCTCTGAGTCAGGTGCCCTGTCTATTTTGTTCTTGCTCAGCCACAACTCCAACTCCATCTTGTAGTGTCAGGGGCTCCTGTAATTGATATGGTTAAATCATTGGTTTTTTGTTGTAACAACTTCCTCACTTATTGTGTCTGTGTCATAGTTGTTTTCAGTTCTCATCATTTCAGAGCTACAGTCATCTGAAGGAACCTCAATTGAGGGCATGCCCTCATCAGAATGGCTGGTTGCTATGTCTGTGAGAGATAGTGTTGATGATTGATTAGGAAGGCTCTTCCACCGAGGGTGGCAATATTCCTAAGCAAGTGGTCCTGGGCTGGATGAGAGAGCAGGCTGAGCTTGAGATAGTGACCAAGCAAGAGAGCAAGCAGGAGATAGTGTTTGTCCATGCTTTTTGCCTTCAGTTTCTAATCTAAGCTTTCAAAATGATGGGCTGTGATCTGACAGAATCATGTACAACAATCACTTATTTCCTGAGACGGTTTTGCTTAGAGGATTCAATCACAGCAGCAGAGTAGCAAGTTAGAACAACAACATGGTATCAAAGGATTATTTTGCTGCTGTACAGAATCTATGATGTAGATTGTATTCTTGTGGACAGGACAAATTTTGGGTACAAAGGTTTTTGGATTGGTTGGTTTCTTTAACTCTCCATTGGGGGTCCTGCCTGACTGCAGGATGTGGCCTCTTCAGCATCCATATCTCACTGCTATGCATCTCAGGTATGATCAACTCCATAGTCTCCTTGTCACCCTCCAATTCATGGTCTCTGGCGCATCCTAAATGTACCCCCTTCTCCCAGCCAGCTGCAGATTTTGATTCATTTTCTTCCTCTGGCCCTCTCTTGTCTCTCACCACACCTGTTGCTGGTTCTCCCTGATTTACCTTTCTTATCTGCTCTCCCATGCAGTTCTCTCTCTTCCATCTGCCTCCTATGATGTTATACTCCCCCTTCTGAGTGATATTCAACTGTGCTCATTTGGGCCTTCTTTCTTGTTTAGTTTCTTTTTGTCTATGGAGTGTAGTGTGGGTTTCCTATATTTTATGATTACTATTCACTTGTAAGTGAGTACATACATGCATGTGCTTTTAGGTCTGGGTTACCCCAATCAAGATGGTAGTTTCTAGCTGTATCCATTTGCCTGAAAAATTCATGATGTCCTTGTATTTTATAGCTGAATAATGTTTCATTTTGTAAATGAACCACATTTTCTATATTCATATTTTAGTTAAGGGGCATCTGGATTCTTTTCAGTTTCAAGTTCTTATGATTAAAATGGCTATGAACTTAGTGGAGACCCTGCTCTAGGTCACCTGCCTCTACAGAGTCCCTCCTGTATCTTCTGTTTGTCATTTGAGTGGGTGTGGGCCCCTGGGTATCCATGATGGTGTATCAAGTCTCTATTGGGTTAGGTGGATTCTCTGAGCTGAGGCCAGATGTGCCAGCCCAGTTAAGGGAACAGATTCCAAAGACAGACAGCAGCTTTAGGGACAGCTCCTGCTACAGTTGTTGGAGGACCATCATGAAGACTGAGCTGCACATCTGCTACTTATGGGCCATGGTCCTTTGTCCAGCCTGTGTGTGTTATTGTTTGTGGCTCAGTCTCTGAATGTCCCCAAGGATCAAGGTTAGTTGAGTCTGTTGTTCTTCTTGTGGAGTTCCTATCCTCTTCAGGACCTTCAATCCTTCCTCCAACTCTTCCATCAGAGTTACCAAGGTCTATGCAATGTTTGACTGTGGATCTCTGCTTCAGTCAGCTGCTGGGTGGAGCCTCTGAATGGACAATTATGCAAGGCTCCTGTGTGGGAGCATCACAGAATATGTTTTATTCTGTTTTTGTTTTTCTAGACCAAATTTCCCTGTGAAGGACTTCCTGTTCTGATTATAGATATAGAAAGCACATAAGCCCCCTAACATGTTTTTGTTACGTAAGCACATGATTTTGTGCTGCTCTTCATCCACATCTTTAATTTTGAAATTTAGCCATATGCATAAATTATATTCTATGTCTCTGGATTGCTTATGCTCATGTCATCAATATTATCTGATGCTTCAGATTCACTGAATTACAGGTGTATGATGTTTTGCCTACCTGTTATGTTTGTTGTGAAATTTTTGAACAAATAATTGCATTATGACTGTGTACATGAATATGAATATCATGTGTGCCTCATCTTTAATGTTGTCAGAAGATGGCCTCAGAACTCCTGATCTTGAAGAAATGGGCAGGTGTTGGTCCACATGTGTATGCTAGAAATTGATCACCATTATGTGGAAGACTAGCACGAGCTTCCATCTCCTGAGCTATAACTCCTGAACTACATTCTATTTCTGATCAGTATATACATTACTAATATTTTTATCTGTCCATTTTTAAATCTTTAAACATGCATTTCCTTTTCTGTCATTTGTGTTGCAAATCTACATCCAATTCAAAGAGTTCAGGATTGACACAGGTGAAGCTTATATTTCAAGTTCCTTCTAAATTGACATGGGGATTCATGTGTCAGCAAATAAGTGGAGGAATCACCTGAATTATATGATTACATTGTCCAGTAAGCATACATTTACTTTGTAGTGGTGTCAGTATCAGGCTTTGTGTTGTACACATGTATGTGATATTTCAGGAAGCAGTGAGTTTTGATGATGTGCATCTGAACTTCACTGCAGAAGAGTGGAATTTCCTGGATCCTTCCCAGAATACTCTCTACAAAGATGTGATGCTTGAGACCTACTGGAACCTCACTGCTACAGGTAAGACTGAATTTTCTTTTGATTCTCAATATAAGGGAAAAATGTTTCTGCATTACTGATGATCATCTCTTATTTCAATAGAGAACAAGTAATATTGAGTTGAATAAATCAGGTTCATTGCTGTGAAAATTCAGAGTAACTTGAATTTCGCCTAATTCCAATACCATATCATTTATTTTCTTGTACTGTGTTTTAGGCTATAATTTGGAAGATCATCATATTGAAGAACAACATCAAACTTCTAGAAGTCATGAAAGGTAATTTTAATGTCTAAACTGATACAAATATGCCTGTGAGGAAATTTTACTATGATCTGGAAGCTCTAAAGGAAAGCAAGTGTGTAAAATATCAGTCCTTTTATTGTAGCTATGTTTATAATATTCTCCCAAAACTGTGTACCTCAATGTCAGTTATGTGATTTCTGTTTGCAAGGCATTTCTGTAAGAAAGAAGAGAAGGAAACAATGCCTTAAGTGATTCCTTTATTTGATTTGTATCTCCATTAAAACCACATTATGGAACTAACAATTTGTATAGTCTCATAATATTTAGATGTTGCATATGGATCAGTGATAAACATGTATCCATAACTTTCTAATAAGAAAATACTCCATGATAAAGTTGGTGATACTCATATACTTGTAGTGAAACTTTTATGTTTATTGTGAGGTCAGTTTATGAGAGTCAAGAATGTTGTTGTGGAAAAACATTAATCATGTCTGATATGAACTAAAAGTCAATGTGTGTGAATTCAATGTAGAAACCTTCCATTTGTTCTTATTTTTTAATGGGTGTATCAGTTCTCAGAATGGATGAAACCATGTGAGTGAGCATAGAGATACTAAAAGTAACAACGTACCTCTATGTACATCAAAACAATGAGAAGATATGTAGTATTCTGCCTTTGGTAGGCTTTCTGAATAAGATAGACATTTGCAATTCATTGGTTTTCTGACTTTCCTGGGAATATCCCCAACATCACACTGCAGAAAATCTTTATGTCTACTAGAAGTTTGGTAGTTCTTCTGTTTATCTCGCTCACAGTGCTGCAGTGGTGTGATTCACACTATAAGAAAAACTAAGAAAGCAATCAGTGTTTTAATGCCCTGATATCTTCAGACATGTGAAATATATCATACAGAAATCTCATATAGTAAAAAGATGTTAAAAATGTGAGGCATGTATTAAAGGCTGTTACCATCACAAATATTTTCAAAGAGGTAAAGCAACCCACAGTGAGCAAGTACAACCATGAACATCAAAGTGATAAAACCTTAAGATCTGAGTGTTCTTTATATTACACCAACTGCATAATTTATTTGTATTAATAAAATGATTGATTAGGTTAATGAATGTGGTAAAGCTTTCACATGTGTCCATTATTGTTGCAGGCATGAAAAAAGTCATACTGGAGAGAAACCACATGAATGTAACCAATGTGGTAAAGCCTTTTCAAGTCACAGTAATCTCCAAAGACATAAAAGAACACATACTGGAGAGAAACCTTATGAATGTAATCAATGTGGTAAAGCCTTTTCACGTCACAGTAATCTCCAAAGACATAAAAGAACACATACTGGAGAAAAACATTATGAATGTAATGAATGTGGTAAAGCCTTTTCATGTCACAGTAGTCTCCAAAGACATAAAAGGACACATACTGGAGAGAAACCTCATGAATGTTTTCAATGTGGTAAAGCCTTTTCATGTCACAGTAATCTCCAAAGACATAAAAGGACACATACTGGAGCAAAACCCTATGAATGTAATCAATGTGGTAAAGCCTTTTCACATCACAGTAGTCTCCTAATCCATAAAAGGACACATACTGGAGAGAAACCTTATGAATGTAATCAATGTGGTAAAGCCTTTTCATGTCACAATGGTCTTCGATATCATAAAAGAACACATACTGGAGAGAAACCTTATGAATGTAATAAATGTGGTAAAACCTTCGCAAGATCCAGTCATCTCCAAAGACATAAAAGAACACATAGTGGAGCGAAACCTCATGAATATAATCAAGGTGGTAAAGCCTTTCCATAAAGTTTTTTTTTTTTCCTCCTAACACTTATACAAGAACCCATACTGGAGAAAAACTATGAATGTTATCAATGCGTTAAAGCATTTGCATGTCCCACTAGTCTGGAAAACATTAATCATTTCATACTGGAAAGACACTTCATGAATGTAATCAATGTGGTAAAGACTTTTCAGAACGTTAGAATCTCCATTATTATAAAAAACATGTACAGGAGAGAAACCTTATCGATGTAAATCAATGTGGTAAAGCATTTGCAAGTTCAGTCATCTGCAGTGAAAGGAATGATTACATGCAAGAGAGAAACCTGCTTGAATATTAACACAACAGAAATCACAGTGGAGAGAACCCTTATTAATGTAATCACTGTGGTAGAACCTTGGCAATTCACTTTTATCTGTGACTACATAATAGGACACATCAAGAGAGTGACTCAATGTAATCAAGGTGTTAAGCCCTTGCACGACACAGTCATCACCCATTACATAAAAGAACACATACTGGAGAGAAACTGAATGTCATGGATGTGGTAAAGCCTTTCCAGGACACAGTCATCTCTGAATACACAAAACAAAATGTGCAGAGTGAAACCTTATGAATGTAGTCAATGTGATAAAGCCTTTGTGTGTCACTGTACTCTCTAAACACTTAAAGGAACACACGCTTTAGAGAAACCTTAACAAATGTAATGAATGTGGTAAAGCCTGTGAATATCTCTGTAAAGTTTGAAATGATTGTTGACGCTTGTCACATTTTTTCTCCTAATAAATAACCTTGAGAAACACAATGTCAGTGTGTTGGGTAAGATCATATAACTTATTTGCAGTCACAGATTACTTTTGATATTATTGAAGGTGCTCAAAGACTACTGTGATACACAAAGGCCTTAATAGATTGATTACTTACTAAAGACTTTAGTCTTCTATAAAGATACCAGAAAGTATAGTAGAAATAAACTCTGCTGATTTAAATATGCTTGACCCTAAGAAGTGGCAATATTAAGAGATGTGCCTTGTGGGAGATGTTTCATTTTGAAGAAATTGAATTCCTAGAGTGGTGGTCTTTGTGGCTCAGGCCAGTAAAATCAGACCCTCCTACCACTTGGCTTGAAGACAGTCTCTTCCTGAATGCCTTCACATGAGGATGCAGAACTCTCAGCTCCTTCTCCAGCATCATGGCTGCTGGGATGCTGACATTCCTGCTATCATGGACTAAACATTTGAAAGTGTAAGCTAGGCCCAAGTAAATACTTGCCTTTAACAGAGTTGCCTTGGTTACAATGTCTCTTCTTAACAATGGAAATTCTATCTGAGACAGAAGTTGGTACACTAGACTTAAGCATTTCTATGATAGGCCTGACTGTGGTTTTTTTTTTTTTTTTGTTTTGTTTTATGGAGCAATGTGGATTTTTAGACTTTGGATCTGTATATGCATTAAGTGGAACTTAATGGGCTGTCCTATTAGGAATATGAAACACATATGTACTGAGGGTGATTTGAACTTTGTGTATAGTTTTTGTGATGTTTTGCAGAAGAATGTTGCTGCCTTTTGCCCTTGTCTGTAGAGTGTCCTTGAAAATAAGGTAAAGAGGTTGATGTTCATTGCATTGACAAAGGAAGTCTCAGTGAAGCCAGCAAAGCTTTTGACCTATATTTAGTCTCATGATGACTTGAGCAAGCATAGTAATCTTAGAAAAAAAATACAGTGTTAGGTCAAAAGAGAAAATCTCACCAGGAAGTTGAATGAAGGTAAATTCTGTGATCAATGATATTAAATGGTATTAAAGGAATGGTGACATTAGTGAAAGAATCCATCTACCTAAACTTACGGATGTGAAGTTGTATGAAAGAGAACTATATCATGTTAGGCATTATCATTACCTAGTTGTTGTTTTCATGTGGACACAAGAGTTACCAGTGTGTGTAATGTTGAGAATTGATGGATTGTGATTACTATTCTGGGTTATCATTTTAAGATCTAAAATAAAATACTTAAGTACGGGCATGGAGGTATATTCCTTAAATCCCAGATAAACGTCAAGCACATCTCTAATTCAAGTCTTCCTGGTACAGAACACATTTTAAGTAAGGAAAAGTTGAGGTATGGGCAAAGTGTTACACACGTATTACCCAGAATTCAGAAGACAGAGCCATGCAGATCTGAGTGCAAGCTTCATCTACAGAGCAAGTTCAAGGACAGCCGAGCTTAGGCAGTGAAGTTGTTGAAAAATAGAAAGCTGGTGATGAAGTAATAGAAAGGGCTGTTTGGGCCCCAGCAAGCAGAGGAACTCATCAGCTTTATCCATGTGGGTCTGCTTTTAGAGGCAAGAATAGAAGGGATGACTGAGACAATTGATGCAGGTTGGCTATAGTTAGAAAATTAGTGGGGATGAAGAAGAAATCAGCACCACTGTGGTGACATCTTCTGGTGAGTGTTTTCTGAGAGGAGAAAGAAGTTGTATTCCAGAGGTAGCCAAGGTTGTCCCTTGTGGTGCAGCTTGGCTCAGTCCTGTGCAAGACTCACTCAGGTGGCACTGGTTTTAAAGCATGAATGTTTCATGCACTACAGCTAAGTCTTGGCACCATGAAGGGAGCATGAGAGGAATGCAGTCAAGACTGTCACAGAAGAACCCAGCTTATTGAAGATGTCAGACCCATGGGATGAGCAGAAAGAACAGCAGCAGCAGTTGAGTGGAGTCAAGCAGAACCTAGTGTACTACAGAGGGAAGAGCTGGAGAGAGACCCAGCTTGTTTTGAAGAGCACAGAAGATCATCTGTGGATCCCAGATACTGGAACAAGAAGCTGTAATTTTTATGTTACTTTGGAGACCCCAAGAGTTTTAGATTCCTGAGCTGTGAGATACCTTCTCAGGAAAACTACTTTCAGGAAATATAATCAGCCAAAGAGAAAGAATTGTGTTGTAGTGAGCAGGGCAGGAAGGAGTTGGAGATCTGAATAACACTTTGATATCGGACATGGAGATGCAGAGTTTGGAGATTGCCTTGCTGGCTTTTGGTCTTCTTTTGGCCCAGTATTTCCTCAAACTGGTGATTAGGAATGGTGACCTATATCCTGTGAATTTGAATGGATATGATGTGCTATTTTTTAAAGTATACAGGATTACACTTACATGATTGGAATGATCTCAGAAGAGACTTTGAACATTGGACTTTTAACATTTAGGAGACTTCTATAGATGATGGGGACTTTTTAATTTGAACCTTACATATTTTGTATTATGCTATTTTTAAATATGGTCTCCATAAAATCATGTGTTTGTACAATCATATGGGGGGCAGGCAGTAGAATGACTTAGTATAAATATGCTTGGTTCAGGGAGTTGGAGGAAGTTATTATGAGATGTGGCCTTGGAGGAAGTGCATCATTGAAGGCTTTAAAGTTCCACCCAGTGCAGAATGGGCCCTCCTCCTAGCTCCCTGGCAGACAGTCTCTTCCTGGCTGCCTTTGGATCAAAAAGCAAAACTCTCAGCTTCTTCACCAGCATCATGTTTTCTTGCATGCCTGCCATGCTTCCTGCTATGATGAAAAAGGACTAAATCTCTGAAACTGTAAGCCAGTCCCAATTAAACTGTTGCTTTTATAGGAGTTGCCTTGTCCATGATTTTTTTTTGTATGTATTGATGTTGGCAGTGTGTCTGGATATGTGTGCAGTTTACAAGTAAGTTTCATGATATGCTGAGCAGAAGGCGTATTCTCCTATATTTCAGTAGAATGTTCTCTAAGTATCAGCCGGACTCATGTTCATGTTGTCACTTAGCTGGAATATTTCTCTTTTTTTGGGGGGGGGGGTGTCTGGAGATTGGTCCATTGGTGAGAATGGGGTATTTAAATCTTGGAATATAAGTGAATGAGTGTTATGTGATTTTAGATTTAAAACACTTTCTTTTATGAAGGTTGGTGACCACGTGTTTAAGGCATAGATGTTAAAACTTGAAATGTCATTTTTGGTGATTTTTTTTTTCCTTTAAGAAATTTGTAGTGTTTTTCTCCAATTCCTTTGATTAATTTTGTTTCAAATTTATTGTGCTATATTTTAAAATGACTTCACCAGCTTGCTCCTTTTGTCCATCTGCTTGGAGTATCTTTTTACATCCATTTAACTTGAATTAATGCTTATTCTTGATGTTGAGCTATATTTTTTTCTATGTAATTGAAGTTAGATATTTATTAGCATCTATTCAGTTAGCCTTTGTCTTTTTATTGGTGAACTGTGGTCTTTGATACTGAGAGAGTAAGTGATCAGTGATTGCTAACTCCTTGTATTTTGTTGTTGTTGCTGCTGCTGGTGGTGGTGCTGGTGTTGGGGTATCTGTGTGCTTTACTTTCTTTTGCAGATAATACAAGGTTATTTACTACCTGTGTTTCCTTTGGTAGGATTCTTTGTATATAACTTTGTGTAAATTTGTATGTGTAGATAGATAGTATGTAAATTTGACTTTAGCATAGACTATCTATTTTTTTCCATTAATAGAAATTAAGCTGTTTTGGGGTTGTTTTTTTTTTTTTTTTTTCAGTTTTTCGAGACAGGGTTTCTCTGTGTAGCCTTGGCTGTCCTGGAACTCACACTGTAGACCAGGCTGGCCTCAAACTCAGAAATCCACCTGACTCTGCCTGCCAAGTGCTGGGATAAAAGGTGTGCACCACCACTTCCTGGCCAGCTTTTTTCTACATATAATAATCTGGGCATCTGTAGTTTCTGCAGCATATATGTCCAAGCCCTTCTGACATTTACAGACTCCAGTGAGAGGTCATCTGCAGTTTTAATAGATTCTCATTGATATGTTTATTGGCTTTTGATGTTTGCAGCTTTTAGTATTCTTTCTTTGTACTGGATGTTCTGATTATTATACAGGAGACTTCATTTTAGGGTCCATTCTGTTTGGTGTTTTGATGATTCTTTTACTTTGATAGATTCCTCCCTCCTTATGTTAGGAAATTTTTTTTCTAAGATTTTGTCATCAATATTTTCTGAGAATTTGATCTAATATTCTTACTCTAGTTTTAGTATCTTTATGTTTTATCCTTTCATAATGTCCTAGATTTTCTAGATATTTTATGTCAGGAAGTTTTCGATTTAACATTTTCTTTGTGTGATATTTCCATCCCTACAATTGTGTCTTCAATGCTTGAGATTTGTCTTCCATCTTTGTATTCTGTTTGTGAATTTTGCCTCCATAGTTTCTTTTTGCAGTCCTAAAGTTTTGTTTCCATCATTCCCTCAGTTTGTGCTTTTGTTATTGTTTCTATTTCCACTTTTAGGTATTCAACAGTTTGTTTCCTTCTACTCTTGGTTTGCTATTCTTGGCTTTATTTATAAGATTTGTTGGTTTCCTCCACTTTTTTGTTTGTGTTTTCCTGGCTGTCTTTGAGGTATTTATTGATCTCCTCCAATTGTTTGTGCTTTCCTCAATTTCTTTACGTGATTTGATCATTTCCACTTCAAGGACCTCTATTATCTTTACACAGTTGGTTTCAAAGCCTTTTTCTTGTACTTCAGCTATGTTGGAATATTCAAGACCTTCTTTGGCAATATAAATGTGCTCACACTCATTCACCAGAGGATTATAAATGTTACTCCTTATTACATTATCAAGTACCAACATCATGGAATGGAATGTGGCTATAAATTCTGGAAGTGAAAAGGTCTATTTTAGGTCACTGTACTTGATATAAAATAGTTAGTGTCCACACAATAAAATTTATGGTAGGACCCACCATAAACTCCATGATAGATTCTGTGAAGTATTCAGCTTACATTTAACCCAATGTTTTATTAACACCATGGTTGTTTTTTTCACCTTAATTTGGACAAGGAGGCAAATCAAGCACTCTTTAAATAAGATGATGGTTTTAATAACATTGCTTCCAATCAATAACCATGGAGTCACCATTAAAAAAAAAATTCCGGATGGTGACAGGGTAATAATTTTCTAATTTGCCATCATGTATTTATTCATGTCAGGTGTATGAAGACAAACTAGATTGATAGGTATATAATTTAGAAACATTAGCATAATCCAAGTACTGGATTTCCATCTGTGGAGATACGGCCAATGCACTTTCTGTATTAAGTCAGATCAGATGATTGAGACACAAGCCATTGGCTGTAACTGTGTGTGTCATATTACAGATCACAGAAGCTAACACTGCACATAGCATCCAGGTAAAAGAGTACTTACTGTATTAATGCCTTTTTCTCTGCCAGGAAACTGCCTACACTTACTCAAAGTCAATGTAGGTATATTTCTTTTCAATTATAGTTCTTTTTTCATTTTTTAATTAAATTAAAAAAAATTATTTACATTCCAAAGTTGCCCTTTTTTCTGGTCCCTCTTCCCTGAGATCTTCTCCCCGTCTTCCTCCCTGCAGCCTATGAGAGGTTTCTCTTCTACCCGCCCACCCACTAGGACTTCACCTCTACCAGCTTCCCTTTTACCTGAGGCATCAAGTTTTTATAGGGTTAAGTGCATCCTTTCCCATTGTGGCCAGACAAGGCAATTCTCTGCTGCACACATGCCCAGGGCCATGAATCATCCCCTGTCTGCTCTTTGGTTTTTGGCTTAGACTCTGGAAGCCCTGAAGTGTCTAGGTTAGTGGACACTGTTGTTCTTCCTATGGGGTTGCCATCCTCTTCACCTCCTTAAGTCCTTATTCTGATTCTTCAAAATGAAACTCTTTACCCTACAATAATTATGTGTATATATATATATATAAACTTTTTACCCTATAATAATACAGATATAGATATAGAAATAGATATAGATGGATAGATAGAGAGGGAGAGAGGGAGACAGAAAATCCACAAGATACATAAACAGTTATCCAAACTAATGAAAGAACAGAGACAATATCCTAATTACGAAAGTCAGAAATGAAAAGGGAGACAAACAATTATACATATATGTGTATGTATATACATGGTATCTTCTGCAAAATTGACAATATAACTGTCACAAATCAAGTCTCAACAGATACAAGAAGACCAAAATTTTTCTCATGCACCCTATTAAATCACTACAGACTAATCTAGACTTCAGTAATAACAAAAACATCAGAAAGCCACATACTAAACAACTTTCTACACAGTGATAACTTGCTCAGGGCAGAAATAAAGAAAAAACTATACTCTAGAATTCAATGAGAATGAAGACACAGCATACCCAAACTTATGGGACAGAGTAAAAGCAGTGGTAAGACAAAAATTCATAGCACTAAGTGCCCTCGTAAACATACCAGAGACATCCTACATAAGCAACTTAACAGCACACCAGAAAGCTTTAGAACAAAAAGAAACCAACACACCTAAGAAATATAAACAGTAGGAAATAATCAAACTCAGGGCAGAAATGAACCAATTAGAAACAAAGAGGACAGTGCACAGACTCAACAAAATCAAGAGTTGGTTATTTGATAAAAATCAATAAGATAGAAAAGCCCTTAGCCAGACTAACCAGAGGGCACAGAGATAGTATCCAAATTAACAAAATCAGAAGTGAAAGGGAGACATAACAAGAGAACTGAGGAATTTTTTTTTTAAAATCATGAGTTCTTTCTATAAACTGGAAAATCTAGATGAAATGTGTAGCCAGAGAAAAGGATAATGATCTAGACAGATACCATAAACTCAGATTAAATCAATATCAGGTAAATTATCTAAACTGTAGTACAACAACTTCAGAAATCAAAGCAGACATTATAAACCTCCTGTCCAACAGAAGGCAAGGACTAGGTAGGATTAGTGAAGAATTCTACCAGACCTTCAAAGAATAGCTAAGAGCAATACACCTTGGACTATTCCACAAAATAGATACAGAAAGAATGTTACCAAATTCATTCTACATATATTTGTTTTAAAAGTCAATTATTGATTTCAAATGTAACACTGCTATACTCTCTTGTCAGTTCTCATTCCCCTTCAGTCGCAAGTCAGAAATTTCTTTCAAGGCTGGAGAGATGGCTGAATGGTTAAGAGCATTGACTGCTCTTCCAGAGGTCCTGAGTTCAATTCCCAGCAACGACATGGTGTCTCACAACTATCTCTAATGGAATCCAATGCCCTCTTCTGGTGTAAAAAAAAAATCCAATGCCCTCTTCTGGTGTTAAAAAAAGAATTTTCCATTTTTTTAAATTCCTGCTTATTATTTATTTCTGTTCATAGGAATGTTGCCTGTAGCTGAGGCTTGCCTCTGTATGTGATTAAAAATTGCTTTGAGCACCCAATCCTTTGTCTGCTGCTCAGTGCTGCAAAGAATGTTGTTTGGAGCCTTTGGCTGGTGTTTATTGTGAATCAATAGATTTTGAATATTGGAGCAAGGCTCTACCATCAACTCTATCCATCTATCTTCTCTTGAAAAAAATATCTTGGCCTGCAATTCCATTTTAGTAGAAATTGAACATGTCATGCCAGGTAAATGTTAGTGATCCCCAAAAAGACACAACAGGAGCTGATCTGATGCAACTCACAGCAGGGTCTTTATTCTATTTGACCTAGCTTGCCCCCATCCCCAATGCACCCGCATCCACCAAAAATGTTTTGGTGGTGGTGGAGACCCAAATATCTGTGGGGAAAGGCTTTATTGTAAGCAGTAAGTGGGGAGGATGTGTGCAAGCATCTAACTGGAAAGCTGCTGTGGCCTTTAACATAATTGGCTGGTGCTGGGAGTCACCTCATAAAATTAATGTCACCTCCCCTCTGCATTAGTGGTTGTTAGGCATGGTCTTGTAACCCGAGGTGCAGGTTTGTTCGGGGAATAATCTGGAGACCCTGGTATTGTTGAGGGTCTAACTTAAAAATTCTAGTCTTGTTTGGGATTAGCCTAGAGAGTAGAGATAGGCTTGGGTTTTGCTGGGGAAGGGGCAAATTGGAAACTAATGCCAGGTACCTGAGTTGCCCAGAAGCATAGTTTCAACTTCCTGGTATAGGATTTGTCATCAAGTGACTAAGGAAGAAATAACTAGGTCCTGCTTTACTAAGAGTTCTGCCTGTTATTCAGGCCCCATCATCAAGTGAACAACTGCAGCATGAAAACATGTTTCTTGGACAATCCTGAAATACACCAGTAAAGGGAAATCACCACAGTTCAGAGCTTCATGCAGTAGTCATGCTCATGCATTTCTGTGATTATTCATTGAATCATGAGCTATAAACAGTGGGACGGCTTAACTGTCAGAGACTTGGAGACAGAATGATTAGAATATTGTTGAGAAAGACTTAAAAGGAAGAAGTATGTGGATAGATCTCTCACAATGGTCAAAGGAGCCGGGCAGTGGTGTAACGCCTTTAATCCCAGTACTTGGGAGGCAGAGGCAGGGGGATGACTGTGATAGAATAACTATCAATAATCAATGCTGATCTATAATCAATAATAACTAAACAGTAATAAATAATTATCAATATGGAAGCAGAGGCAGGGGATGTTGGTGATTGAATATCAAACAATATTCAATGCTGATGAATAATCAATAAATGGTAATCCATAATTATTAATACCAATTGATAACCAATAATGATCAATAACTGATGGCGCACATTTTTAATCACAGCATTCGGGAGGCAGAAGGAGGTGGATGATGGTTATAGAATAACAATTAATCATCATGTTAATCAATAATCAATACCAATCAATGGCCAATAATCAATACTAGTCAATAACCAAAAGTGATCAATAGTCATGATAATCAGTAATCTATAGTGTCGCATATAAATGCTGATCAAAAGGTAAGTTCAGCTTAGTATACACTCGGTAATCAAGTAATTAGGGTGATCCATTATGTGAGAAGTCAGGCATGTCCCCAGCTATATCTGTCATTTTCCAATGGGACCATGAACATAGTGGCCATGGTGGACACAGTGAGGTTTATTCATGGACACAACAGTAGAGTTGTCCTCTCACCAAGCCTGACATGGCCACATCTGCTGGTGAGTTCCAGATCTACCAGCAGTAGAGACCAACACTGAGCCCTAGATATGGAACTATATCCTGGGTTGCCCAGCCAGTGACTTGGTGACAAGTTGACTACATTGGATCATTTCTCTTGGGCAAAGGACAAAGCTTTCTACTTCCTGGAATAGATACATATTCTGCTTATGATTCTGACTTTCATGCACATATTGCTTCTGCCAAATCCATGATCCATGGACACACTGAGTGCCTCATTCACCACAATGGCATTCCACACAGTATTGCTTCTGACCAAGGAACTCATTTCACAGCAGAGAAGTGAGACAGTGGGCCAATTGTCATGGATTCTAATGGCATTAATTACCATTAATACCATGTTCCTTGTTACCATAAAGGTGCTGAACTGAGAGTAAAATAGAATGACCTTTAGAAGACACTTTTACACAGCCAATTATGGGACAGCCACCTGGAGACGTGGGCAGGGTCCTAGGATGTATGTATTTTGAATCACCTTTCAGTATTTCATACAGTTTCTCTCACAACCAATATCCATGGTTTAAAGAATCAAGGTTGTTGGAAACCTATGTGAAGGTCACAGTCCCCCAGATCAGAGTGGAACTCAGCTCAAAATGGAGGACTCCTTTTATCAGAAGGGCTTCCATTTCTTTCTTTCTAATATATATATATATATATATATATATATATATATATATATATATATGGCTTCTATTTCTTTCTTTTATTATTTATTTATTTATTTATTTTTTATGGATTCCATTTCTTTCTTTTATTTATTCATCATTTATTTATTTATTTATTTTAGGGGATTCCATTCCTTTAATTAATTAATTAATTTATTTATTACGGATTCCATTACTTTTTTATTATTTATTTATTTATTTATTTTTAGGGATTCAATTTCTTTCCTTTATTTATTTATTTATTTATTTAATTTTAGGGATTCCATTTCTTTCATTTATTATTTATTTATTTATTTTCAGAGGTTTTATTTATCTGCCTCAGTTTATCTAGACAATGTCCATGAACACAGGTGGCTATCCTTATCCAAAGAATGTCCCTGTGTGGAGCTATTTAAACTCAGCACACAGGGTTCATTCTGGCTTCGTTACCCACATGATACTTAGATATACTATTATGACCAATTAATCCTTTCCACCTGTATCCATAAAATCCCTCATATACCTTATTTCTGGAAGAATAAAGTAGAATTGACTCACTGTGCTGATCTCCGGAATTAATTTTATAATAATCACAGCCATCTCAAGCCAGATTGCCGTGGCTGTGTAAGGCCCCTACGAATGGAGGACCTCACCCAAGCCTCGGGAAATCACGGCCACCCCAATAAATTCAAGACACCAAACTTGATGTAATCAGCAAGAGGCATATTTTAATCAGTATACTGAGGTCAAGACCTGTAGCCCATGCAGGGGAAATGGGGTCTGACCCCGGGGCTTTGGAGACAGAGAGAATTTAAAGCCCAAAACCGAAACGGGGGGGGGACCACAACACAGGGGGAGTAAGGGAAGGCTATTGGAGAGCACCGGTGGAAAGTCCCAGCCCATTATTCAGTTTGTGACAGGGTACAAGGAACAGGCTATTCTCTAAGAGCCTATACATAATCAGCCATGTTCCTGGTATCCAGGATGTAAGGGCACGCTGAGAACTCCCAACTCAAACTCTCCTGGTATCCAGGGTGCACAACTCAAACTCTCCTGGTATCCAGGGTGCACAGGAACGCTAACTTGAACTCTCAGCTCAAACCCTATTCAATCTATCTTATGGTCAGTTTTTAGTTCCTGGTACCCATAGTGCTTGGTCACGCTATCTTGAACTCCCAGCTCTGAACTCTATTCAATCTATCATCTATTTTGTCTTGTGGATAGCTAGTTTCCTAGGACCCAGAACTCAGAACAAGCTGATCTGCACTCTTGACTCCATCTGTGGAAGGTTTAAAATTTTTTTAACCCTTTCAGCTTCGCCCTTTGTCCTCACTGTTTGGTGGCTAACAACCACCCAAGAATGAAGAAGACCCACATCAAAGCTACCACCCTTACTGGCCCAGTAGGAAAAATGTCAATGTGTCTTTCATTCCTGTGTTTAGCCTTTCCCATTCTTCAGGTTTCTCACAAATCCTCCTGTCTTTCCATGAATCCATCACTGGTGATGCTGTGACAAGATGAATATGAGTGGGCTGGCACTGCAGTCACCTTTGAGAGGATATCTGTCCTTTTTGGTGTTTGTGCAATGGACCTGAAAGGGTTAAAAAATTGTGTGTGTGGATGTGTCTGGGTGTGTCTGTGTGTGTATCAGCTCTAATCCAACAATGCTACATGGAAACTTCCAGAAAACACTCCATAAGTTTAAATCAATACCGTTCTTAGCTGTACATTGTCACCTCATATCACCTCACACTATTTTGTCAAAATGAATCATCCATCTTGCTTTATAAACTAGAATAGGGTCCAGACCTTGGGCACCTTTGACAGCAGGATAGGAAGCTGAGAAAAGTAGTCATACACAAGCCTGAACCTCTTCTTGCCTCTGCAGCAGTCTGCAGTGTTTATTATTTATTGAAAAGCCTCAGGTGTATGGGGATCATGAATTGCAGTCAGGATTTGCTTTCAGAAATGCAATCTAGAAGCCCAATGAACAAACAGAAAAATGTACAACGGTAGACATCCTTTTAACATTCAGGTCTGACTTTGATTTTTGGTTTTACTGCTTAATTCCTGTGAGAATTCAGAAGGGGTAGAGGAACCATTCTGGGCCTTGGTCTCCTTATACACAAAGGAGGATACTAGGACTTCTCTTACATGGTGACTGTGCAGATCATCTGTGATAACCTTTATGGAGCTTAGCTCTGAGGAGATAGACATTCAGTACATCATAGCTGTTTCTATTATTCATATAAAGTTGTCCTTGACTAAATTCACATGAAAATGACAGAGGAATTGGAGGTCAGCAAGAGAGTAAGCCCCAAAGACTAACTTGTGACCAACATGGCTACCTAGCAGCTTTCCACCATGCAGGACTGAATCCACCCTGAAAAACAATGGTGAAATGGGGAGGGTATTCATAATAAAAAAACATGTACCTGGCTGCTGCTTCCAGTTGTTCTTTCCTATAAAAAGAGAAAGAAAGAGAAAAGGACCCATAAATGGCATGAAACAGTTAATCTTGCCCCAAATTCTGTCTTGAAGCTTCATGTAGAAGGTAAAATAGGATAAATGAAAAAAGAAAACTTTTGGGACAGGATGCTAGATATGGAAGGAAACCAAGGGATGAGGCAGACTTTGCCACGTGCCCCATGCCCCTGCCACCGCCATTTTGTCCTATGCTCCCAAGTTTGTCTTAGCTGCTTATTCATCCAGGAAGTGGGTGACTGCCTACTCAGCACCAGGATCTATCACTCAACTTAGATGGTTTGTTTTGCAGTTGAGGCAGATAAGGACACCACGACTGCCAAATGTAGTTGCTATACTCCCATCCTTCTCTACCATCATGGTCAGCAGTGTTTACTGTTGTGTTCACAGCAGTGTTATATCATGTCTTTAGTCTCATCAGCTATTATTGTAAGCTCTGGTGTTTTGGATGTGTCAATTAAGCCTTACAACAACTCTAAGAGTAACTACTATTGTCGTACTATTTTTTTTTTTCTGTTGAGAAAGTGGAGGGACAAAGAACTGCATAAGATTTCAGATGTAAAGCAGTAGAGTTGTTATCCCAAACCAGACAGTGTGTCTCTAGAATATGCCCTGTAGTGATGGAGTACAGCACATGCTGGCCACATATTCACTACTCAGAGCCTTTGCTCAGCTTTGCCTAGAATTTTCTACCCCCTTTCTCTACATAGAACTGTCTTGCCCATCCATCAAGTCCACTGGGCTGAGCCTAAATCCAGACAGGCTGTTCTAGCTCTGGGGTGACCAACAGTGGTTTCCTAAGGCTGTAATTTCAGAACTTGGTGTCTTTCTTTCTTATTTCATCTCCATTGTGTTTCATAGACCCCCTCCAGTCAAGACTTAATCATCATCGATTGAATAAACTGCTATGAATCCAGTACCAAGACAGATACAGTTATTTCTTACTTTATTTCACACTCACTTCAACTCCTTCAGAAATGGGCATTGTTTATACAAATATCCCTTGACCCAACCTGTGAGATGCAGGTGAAGATGTGCCAGAGTACCACATACTTCTTTGTAAAATAACTTTTTCTTCCCAGACTCAAAATGGAAAGAACAAGAGTATTGGCAGAACTGGGGTCTGGTTTTTGTTCCAGTGTGTACCTGCCAGATCACATCAGGTATTAGTCTCAGTGTTCTGACACTTCAGTAAGAAAAAATGGTCATAAGAGATGAAGAAAGAGAGGTCCAAGAGAAATCACAAATGAAGACAAAATTTCTTTCTTTCTTTTTTTTTTTTTTTTTTTTTTTTTGTTTTTCGAGACAGGGTTTCTCTGTATAGCCCTGGCTGTCCTGGAACTCACTCTGTAGACCAGGCTGGACTTGAACTCAGAAATCTGACTGTCTCTGCCTCGCAAGTGCTGGGATTAAAGGGTTGCGCCACCACTGTCCAGCTCAAAGGTTCATTTTTGAAAATAGATTTTATATGACAATACAGTAAAATTCTACTTGAGGGGGGAAAATAAATATTTCAAAAAGGTCTGGTGAGAGATAAATGAAGCATCTGTTGCAATACTTGATGACCTGGGTTTCACCAATTCCCAGGTTCCACAGGGTAGAAGGGGAACTGACATCTGCAGCTTGCCCTCTGGCCATCACAAGTACACCGCGGCATCCCCCCACCAAACACACTAAGTTCACAGCCACACAGTCAATTTTAGACCCCTTCCCTCAACAGTATGTGAGTTTGAACAAAATTTTCCCACAGTCACCCTAACTATTGGCTCTGCCCACACTCCAGTATTTTCTGACTTTAGGTGAGCTATGCTGTTGCTCTCAGACTCAGATTGAGGGTAACATAAGAAATTCTCCCAATGGCTTGTTTCAATGAGGGATGATTGTTTCAATGCAATGAGAGGATGTAAAAATACTTACCAAATTTACTTGTGCCACAGACCAGCATTTTCAACAATATTCAAAGGAATACTATAGTGTTGCAGAATACTGGAAGATGGGTCTTCCACAGACTGTTCTTAAGAGGCTAGAGTCACTTCTTTTTTTTAAAGTTTTAAAATATATAATATATAATAATGTATAATGTATAATATATATAATACATATATATTCTATTTGATATGATATTTGATTGCTCTCTTCAGACACACCAGAAGAGGGCACCAGACTCCATTACAGATGGTTGTGAGCTACCATGTGGTTGCTGGTTCCTCGGAATTGAACTCAGGACCTCTGAAAGAGCAGTTGGTGTTCTTAACTGCTGAGCCATCTCTCCAGCCTGAGTCACTGCTTGTAAATTCAGAATATACATCAGCATTGCAGGGTCACAGACAAGTCCTAAGAGCAATGCTTTGTAACCCTTGCTCTTTGGAAGTGGCCGGATAAACCCATGCAGTGATTGTGGAGATGAAGGCCTACATCCCAGGACTCCAAATCTTGTGACTTTTCTATAGGGAAGGTCTCTGTGTTTATGATGACTCCTGTGCACAAATGCATTAAAGTTGGGTGGTATATAAGGAATGTTAACTGTGTCGGAACTTTGGAAAGTTTGTTAATAACATCATCTTATAATAGATATTTTATGTTGTTAACTTGTCTGGTCTCCAAAGCTCAGGAGTTTCCACTTAAAAGCTTAGGACAGACACTAGAGTTCTGGCTTAGCCCTTAGCTAGGAATCTGCCCACTATTCTGACCTCCGTGGACACTAGGCACATGCATGCATGCATTCGGGCAAAACATTTACACACATAAAAATAAATAAATTGAAGAAGAGGAGAAGAAAAGAGAGAAGAGACAGAGAGGAGAGAGGGAGGGAGGAAAAGAAGGAAGGAAGGAAAGGCAGCTTTAAGCAGACCACAGAAATGAAAGCATGTTTTACTGTATTTACTTAGGATGACCGCGAGGGGGGCGGGCTTTCCTAATGGTAGCAATTTAGATTAACAGGTTTAACTGTGATTGGAGAAGAGGGAAGAATGTGAAGACATGATAGTGTTTAAAGTATTAAAGCCGCTGAGCAGTGGTGGCACATGCCTTTAATCCCAGCACTCGGGTGGCAGAGGCAGGGGGATGACGGTGATGGAATAACAATCAATAATAAATGCCGATCAATATTCAATAATCAATAAATGGTAATCAATCATTAGCAATACTAATTGATAACCAATAATGATCAATAATTAATGGTGCACACCTTTAATCCCAGCACTCGGGAGGCAGAGGCAGGGGGATTTCTGAGTTCGATGGTCTACAGAGTGAGTTACAGGACAGTCAGGACTACATAAAGAAATCTTGCTCAAAAAACCAAAAAAGAAAAAAAAAGAAAAGAAAAAGAAAGCAATGTATAAGATTATTATATTAAAATAAATTAGGAAAGGACAAAATGTAAAATTTATGGATGAGAAATGATTCTAAAGGCATCTAGAAAAAGTTCAACTAAATTTTTAGCACCGGAAAGGACATCCTGACAGCTGATATCCAGTGAAGGTGAGGGTGGAACTGAAGGAAAGACCTAACATCCCTGCCCTCCTCATCCAGTCCTGCAGCTGTAAATTGTTATTATTAATTATTATTATTGTTTAATATTATGTAGGAAAGACCTAACATCCCTGCCCACGTCATCCAGTCCTTCAGCTTTAAATGATTATTTTCAATTATTAATATTATTATTTAATATTATGTAAATGTCACTAACCATCAAATATATAGTTCACTACCAGACCTCTCTCCTGAATGGCCGAGTTTTACCTGTGCACCAGGACATTTCCACTTCGGATCTATTCTAAGGCAAATTTAACAAAGCACTAACCAAACTCCTGTATATAAACTATTTTGACTCTGAAAACCTGTAACATGTGAAGTCTTTTCCAACCATTTTAACATGAACCCGTCCTTTTCTATTTCAGGCTCAAAAATCTCACGAGCCATACCATTCTCAGCAATTCTAATTCTCATCTGAGGCAACTCCATCTTTACTTGCTCCTGTAATACTCTCCTAATGCTGTGACCTTTCCTGACCACATTATGATCTGATCAACATTGTCATATTTAATACACAGCCAAGCTCACATCTATAAGATCATGCTCAACATACATGTATCGTTCAAAATAAATGTGTAATTCCTGACAATAATCGCATGTGCTCTGCCTTCTCTCTAACTCTGATTCTTAGTGTTTACATTCCTTTGTTACATTCTTGACTTTCTTGGAACAAGTTAGATGAATCCCCATGTCATGATTGAATATGGCTCATTTCCCCTACTTGAAAACAAGTCTAGATACTCTGGATATATATATATATATATGCATGTATATATATATATAACACATATATTACATATATTACATACATATATTATATATATTATATAAATTACACATATATTACATACATATATTACATATATGACATACATATATTACACATATTACACATATATATTACATATATCACATACATATATTACATACACATATATATTATATATTACACATATATTACACATATTACATACATATATTATATATTACATACATTGTATAAATTACACATATATTACATACATATATTACATATATGACATACATATATTACACATATTACACATATATATTACATATATCACATACACAGATATATTATATATTACACGTATATTACACATATTACGTGCATAAATATTAAAGATTACACATATATTATATATTACATATATTACATATATTATACACACATATATAAATTATATATTATATATTACATATATATTACATATATTACATACAGATATATTATATATTACACACATACATTAATATATGTATAATATAATATATACATATATATTACATATATATAATATATATGCAAGATTCTTCAAATTTATTAGTGAAAACTAACAGACTATGTTTTTAAAAACAGCATATTACCTGCAACCTACTCCTAATCTCTGTTGAAGTGACCTATGCTCTGTATTAGAGGATCAGTGCAGTTCTACAGGGGCTTGTACTGCACAGTGCTGCACTTTCTTTTTGTCCTTTTTAAATTTTTTCAGACAATTACATTTCCCCCTTTCCTTTTCCCCTATATACTGCCCTTCTTTACTTTTTATTCATTTCCTCAATGAATCTAGTTGTTGCCGTGTGCCTCTGTGTGTGCCCGTGTGCATATTCCTAAGCACATAAATATTTCCTAAGTAATTTACATTTAGTAATTCAGTATTACAAAATGAACAGATAAATGTCTTCACAGCTAGGTGTCTGTAAACAATATTTTGCAAAGGGCAATTGTATTGTACAAGAAAAGTGCTGAAATAATTAGTAGGCAATTCACAGAAAAGAGACTCTTAGAGGAATGGAAAAAGAAATCACATATGCTAAGAAGGAAAAAAATGTAAATTATATAAGAAGCATATGTAAAATTAAACTAAAAAGTATAATTAAAAATTAAATGAAAAATTAAAAATGTAAATTATATTAATGCCCATTAAGTAGACAATGAGAAACACACAATTACCAAATACAAAAATGCAACAGAACCTGAGATTTGAAAGGTAGTACGGCTGGGACTGGTGCTGTATATATCTAATCTCAGCCCTTGGAAGGGGGATCTGGAGTCCAAATCTGTGAGTTCAGTCAGCTTGGTCTACATAGCCAGTTCTAAGTTAGCTGGGGATACATAATAAGACCCTGGGCCAAAAAGAGTTACAAGAGGCTGATTAATCAGTGATGAAATAAAGCATTTGCCTGACTTTCTACCTCAAGTACAGAAACAAGTCACTTCTGTGACAGGGAAATGTAAACACTGATAATATAGTAAATAACACTAGGTGTATAGACATTAGATATTTCCACTTAGAGACAAATGATATAAATGAAAAAAATAGAGATGTAAAATTGACTTCAGAATAACCTGGAGAAGCTGAGGTAGAAGAAAGCAGATGGGACTCTGCTTTCCTTCTGTAGACATAAACACCAGGGGAAATCAAAATCCTTGCTTTTTGCAATATTATTTTCTATCGTTTATTATTTTAAATGTTCAATAAGAGTACAAGTTAAATTTATTATGGTTAATCTAATCAGGTTTTGAAAGCATGTCGTATACATGCTTTAAATAAAAATACTGCCTCTGATTTAAAGGTTCTTAAACCAGTTGAAAAAAGTCAAGCTTAATACTATTCAGTATGTTGTAAACTTAAGAACAAAACCAGTTGATAATGTTTATGATTATACACAGGACTTAAAATAAACTGACTGTCCCTCTCCATGAACATAATTGAACCAATAGAAAAACACTGAACACTAAACCTACTGGGTATTTTTCTAAAAGAAAATTCATGTTTGTAAAATACAACATTTCATCTTTGCTTTTAAAACATGAAAGGTAGCCAAATAAACGTTTTACTTTATTGCTGACATAATCTGTACAAGTATGTCTATGTGAGATATGGATTAATAATATTAATTAATAACATTAATAACATTAATATTATTATATTATATGTAATATATAATACATTATATATTATATATAATCAGGGTTAGGGTATACATATAATAAAATATATTAATATATTATATATTATTACATTTTATATTATATATCATATTATTATATAATATTAATATTATTGATATTATCAATATTATTAATCCAACCTGCTGTTGGATGATTATTGTTCATTATTTTATCTTATGAATGTGAATACACATATATAAATGTATAGATTGGTTAATAGTCTTCAGTCTTGGTGCTAAAACCCTACTTCCTTCCCAACATCTTCAATTCACTATAAAGAAGCAACTGCAAAAGATGAAATTATATTTTAAGTATTGCTTTCCAGATCTCACCTAGGTTAATTCTATCGTTGATAATGCTTCAGCAAAGAAAACAGACTAATATTTGTATACACGCCTATTTGAGAGCAAAAAGAAGGGAGAATGAAAGTGAGAGATTTAAAAATACTGTACCTTTTCTTGGAACAAGTGAGGTGAATCCCCATGTTGTGACTTACTATGGCTCATGTTGTTTTCTACTTGAAAACAACTCTAGATAATCTGGATAAATATATATATATATATATATATATATATATATATTACCATATGTATACTATATATTACACATATATTATATATATTAATACATATATTACATACATATATATTACATATGTATTACATATATTACATACACATATTACATATATTACATGCATATATATATATTAATATAAAAATATAGAGAGCTCCCACCCAATACTAACAAGGCTTGATCCTACTTAGGTCCTGAGATCATGCAAGAGTGAGTGCATTCAGAACAAAAGAACATGGAGATGTGTGGTGAGTGAGGTGGACAGGATTGAAGAGAAGTTGGAGGTAGGGAAAGAGTATGATCAATATCGTGCCTGTGAACATTTTTCTGATTGAAAAAAAAGAAAGTAGAGAATTTCTGCTAGTAAAATAGATGGACCTAACCTAGGCCAATCCTTCTTCTGAAGACAGCTAAAGAATCTGTACGAAGTAAAAACATCAGTGTAGGCCGCCAACCTTATGCGGCTGAATAAAACGGCACCGCAGAGTTGACACGGCTGACTAAAACAACGCTGCTGCGCCACTTCAACTCTGTGGGCCCAGGGTGCACATTTGCGCGCGCCAGCCGCTCTGAGGCAGCAATCCAAGATGGCGCCTGCCTAGGCTCTGGTAGGAACTACCAGAGGTCTGTGTATGCGCAGTTCAATTTGGCTCCAGCCCCTCCCAAACGGGGCATGCAAATGAGGTACTACTAGGGTTCTACGAACCTGACCAATCACCCCCTCTCGGGCAGAGCATGCTAATGAGTATGCTAATGAGGCATTGCAAATTGACCAATCAGACACCTCTATGCGCTTTGCCACGCCCAGTGCTGGGGGTATATATGCAGCCTGTTCTGGGCATTAGAGGCAGTCTCTCCCCAAGAAATCTAAAAGAGCGCTTCCAATAAAGGCTGTTGAGAAGGATCCGGTTTGTCGCATCTTCCTTGCTGGACAAGCGGGGCGCGACACATCGGTTTCTTTTTTCTTCTTTTTTTCTTTATTTTCTTTTTGGTTTTTCGAGACAGTTTCTTTGTGTAGGCCTGGCTGTCCTGGAACTCACTCTGTAGACCATCGAACTCAGAAATCCGCCTGCCTCTGCCTCGCTAGTGCTGGGATTAAAGTCATGTTCCATCAATTATTGATCATTATTGGTTATCAATTAGTATTGATGATTATTGATTACCATTTATTGATTATTGATCAGCATTGATTATTGATCGTTATTCCATCACCGTCATCCCCCTGCCTCTGCCTCCCAAGTGTTGGAATTAAAGGCGTGTGCCATCAATTATTGATCATTATTGGTTATCAATTAGTATTGATAATTATTGATTAACATTTATTGATTATTGATTAGCATTGATTATTGATAGTCATTCCATCACCATCATCCATCTGCCTCTGCCTCCCAAAACATCAGTTTTAAAGCACTGGATTGCTAAAAAAAATCTGTCAAGAAACACAAGTGAAAGTGGAAGCTGGAAACTCAGGATTTCTAAAATTATAACCAATTATTTCTCTAAGGCTGCTTGCTGCTTGTTTAAGTCTGGTTCCTGTTCCTGTTATAAACACTTGACCAAAACAACTTAGGGAGCAAAGGGTTGACTTTAGCCTACAGTTTACAGTCCATCATCTATCAATGCCTAGAGAAGAGCTCAAGGCAGGAACCCAGAGGCAGGAGCTACAGCAGAGCTCATGGAAGGATGCTGCTTACTGGTTTGTTCCCTAATTCTGTTCAGTCAGACTCCTTCTAAACCTCCTGTGGACCTGGTTCTCCTCCAACAATTAGCAAGGAAGAAAATGTCTCATAGACATGTCCATTTGCTGGAGACTTGTAGAAACCTTTCCACGGATATTTGCTTGAAGAAGTGCAGCCTCTGACAGTTCAGGAAGTTCAGCTTGCTGCCTGCTCCTGATAACTGAACAGCAGTGTACCAGAAAGAGAAAACCACAGGACGTCCCTCCGGGTGGTTGTCATCGATATGAGAAAAGACCACAGGATGTCCCCCCCAGAAGGATGAAGATAGTAAGATCAGGGGGTTCTGCCTGTTTTATATGGGTGGTGACATAGTCTCTCCCAGGAAAAGGTGAGGTAGCCAGGTGGATTCTGGGAATGTATGGCTGACTTCGATATGCTCCTTTTTCCTCGTATTGTCCTCCCTCCCCATTTCCTTTTTAGGAACTGTATGAATTGAGTGTTGCTTTCGCCTTAATATCTCTGTTTGCTTGGTCTCAATTCTTTCTCTTGCCCATGTTCCTTTTCAGGTGAGATCCCCTTCAATCCCCACGAATAACTGAGACCCAAGGGTCGAGTCAGCCACTGGCCAATCCGATAGAGGCTGTTTTTTCAATAGTGAGTCCCTCTTCTTAGGTGCATCGAGTTGACAACCAAGGAAAGCCATTGCACCATGGCCAGAGGACGCTGTCAAGAAAGCTCAGCAACACTGGGACACCAAGGACAGGAGGAATAAAGAGCCTCAGGCTGCCAGACACTAGACAATTCTCCATACTGGATACATCCAGGTAAATACCCAGCAAAATTAAAGTACTGATAAATCATTGGGCATGATGGTATATACCCATAATCCAACACTCAGAATACAGAAATAGGAGGATTTCAGGTTTGAGGACAGCCTAGGCTTCAAGTTTCAGTCAAGTTTGAATTACATAGTTAAATTCCTGTCTAAAAACCAAAACTTCCCTGAAAACCCAAAATAAGAACAACCCCCCCCCCCCAGTAACTAACTCAAATACAAAGATACGTAAGAGATGATGTATCAGTGCTACTGGCAATCCAAGTAGTAACATTCTAAAGAAATGTGTTACTTTAGAATGTGTTACTATGGTCAGGTGGTGGTGGTGCACGCATTTAATCCCAGCACTTGGGAGGCAGAGGCAGGGGGATGATGGTGATGGAATAATGATCAATAATCATGCCAATCAATAATAAATACTAATCAATGACCAATAATCAACACTAGTCAATAACCAAAAGTGATCGATTATCATGATAATAATAATCGATAATCAGCAGTCAATGCTACTCAATAATCGATTCTAATCAATAACTAATAACAATCAATAATTGATGGCACACATCCTTAATCCCAGCACTTGGGAGGCAGAGAGTCAGGAGGATCACACTGATGGAATAATGATCAATAATCAATGCCGATCTATAGTCAATAAATGGTAATCAATAATCATCAATACTAATTGATAACCAATAATGATCAATAATTGATGGCACATGCCTTTAATCACAGCACTTGGGAGGCAAAGGCAGGCAGATTTCTGAGTTCCAGGCCAGACTGGTCTACAGAGTGAGTTCCAGGACAACCAGGGCTATACAGAGAAACCCTGTCTCGAAAAAAAAATCCACCTTCCAAAAAAAATCCAAGAAAAAAAAAAGAATGTGTTACTATTTTAGTTTACTAAAAAATTAAACATATGCCCGCCTAAGTACTAGGTACAGCATTCTTTATCATAAACACTAGAGGCCACGATTGTTCAGCTACTATCTTTTTTATTTTGGAAAGTTTTGATAGAGGTGTATCTTGAAGACACAAAATGATCCAACAGTCAACATTTCTGACTGTTACATGGGCTCCCCAGTTTCGGTTTTGAGGCACCTGATATTGTAAGTATCTACAACAGGAAAATTAATTTGGGGGGAGCCAAAATATCAATAAAGTACTTAAATTGAAAAAAAAGTTTTGGTTTTCTAATCATGGTTTTTCAAATCATGCTTTATGAATGCACGGAAGCAAATATACATGGCTATGGTGTGAATATAAAATAATAATAAAATAAATAATAAATATAAAATGTCTCACCCAGGTTCACGTGTCAAACCAGCTGAATGTGCTGTTGTGGGAGGATGTGTGGCATCAGTGGAAGAGGCAGGAACATGAATTTCAAGGTCTTCTGGCCTCTCTGATTCTCTCTCTGTCAACTCCTCCAGAATGTGGCCTCAAATCACAGTATGATCTGCCCCTGTGATTATGGACTGATCTTTTGCAAAATCTTTGGCCAAAATAAATCCATTCTTAGGTATCCGGCAACAGCAATGCAAATTCTAAGTAACACCCACAAAAATAATCAGATGCACTACTCACCAAAATCCTGATTACATCACTGCTAATTTATTTCATAAGTTCTTAAACTTTTAAATGAAGCGCATTCCTGATATAGGTAGATTTAAACTGTTTACAGTAAACTAAGTAACTGATAACAATTGCAGAACAAAATGTGCCAATCTACAAGTAAAACCTCATAAAACCTAGGCTTAACCAATAAAATTTATTTATGAACAAACACAGAGAACTCAAGGGAAGACAGACTGTGCAACTCAGAAGGCACATAAGCATAACAAATTGCGAACATTAGCTATCTCAAAGACAGGGCTATCCACATTGCTACAGGCTATCTCAAAGACAGGGCAATCCACATTGCTACATTCTACACTGCAAAAAGTATCATGTTAACCCAAGATTATATGTCGGCTTTGCAATGAAAATATCTTATTCACAATCTGTAGAAAGATGAGAGATAACAAACGTAAATAGAAACAGTGAATTCTATAGTGTTCGTTGATTTTAAGATTAAGTTATTATAAATTGCACAATATTTTTATATACTTTAGCCCTTAATTGAAGTTAAAATTTAAATAAGAATGGGAAGAAAATGAAACTGCTAGTTATTCAGAACATCAATATATAGATGCTGGTAGGTCCTGGGAGATTCTTATTAATTAAAATACTTAGAAGCTAGATTCTTTGTCAGTGGTAATCAAATAACCAAGTATATTTAAAAGAAACCAACTGTTCTGTAGATTTGAATATAAAAAAAATCTTAGAAATAAGCTTCCATTTATAGAATAAAATAAAAATACTTACAACAAGGAATAGACTGAATTGGTCCAAGGTCACAAGAAGAGACATCCCTGGAAGATCACTTTGGTTTGAATGTTTGGTAGTTTGGTCAGCCCAAGCCACCACCTTTTTTCTCTCTACTAAACTTTCAATATCTTTGAAGTAAGAATCAAAAGCAGCATTTGACAGGCCAGTTTCTTTCAATCTCCAATACTGTTTTTTGTTTTTTTTTTTTTTGTTTGTTTGTTTTTTTTTTTTTTTTTAGGGCTGGAAGCAAAGCATTCAATAAACTACAAGCAAGATGACAAGAAAAGAGAGATCTCTGTTATAAACACACTACTGTAGTTTCCTTGGTACAACAGGCAAAGTATTACAGTATCACTAAAATGATTTCCTATGTAACTTTACTTGGCAAATTCTCTAAGCCTGCACCAAGTCTATGTGAGGCCAAACTGTCCTTTATAAAAAACTCTCTCTGTTGACTCTCTCCCTTAATACCCATTAAAATGTTAATATTAGCTTTTTCACAATTCAAATTTGTCTTGTAGAAAATTGAAAATATTAATATTAGTTTTTTCACAATTCAAATTTGTTTTGTAGGAAATTGAAAATATTAATAGTAGTTTTTTCACAATTCAAATTTGTTTTGTAGGAATTTGTTCTACAGGTAGTCCTGGTAGTTTCTATGTGATCCTGCGAGTCCATACCCAGCTGAATCCCTGTCATTTTCTAAGCCCACAACCTCTATGTCTCTCCTCATGGCTTCTTCACAGTCCATGAAGTTAGACTTACAACAGTTGCATCATTATAAAATGTGGATATTTTGGTATATGACATATACACTACAGTATAATAACTACACAAAGATAGAAGGTGAGTGTGGGAAAGGCCTGGGGATCTGAGGAGGGGAGGACAGCTACAGCTCATAGATTTATAGATCTCTGAACTTTTGGCAACTGTACTGTTCTGGGGAGTAAGATTACTAGGTCTGAAAATACAATGAAAGATTTACTTTTGATGTTCAGAGTATTCCCATAGTTTCAAGATTAGAAGTGACAAGTGTTTCACTATACTTAAAGTGTGAATTTAAGCAACAGACAGACATTATGCAGATTGCCTATTTTCTTGGGAAAGTCTGAAATTGTCATCTGTCAGACAGAACTTGAAAGACCTAGGCCTCAGGTCTTTCACTCTGAGAGACCCCCGTCACCAAGACACCGAGACCAGGTATTCGGATGCAACAGCAAGAGGCTTTATTCTTCCAAACAGGTACTTGGACGACAGTGTCTCCCTGGAGGACTGCCGTCCGGTAGTCTAGGGATTGGGGTTTTTATAGGGGTTCAGAGCAGGAAGCAAGGTTTACAGAAGCGAGAAGCATGGTTACAGGGCTCTAATTAGACAATTCAAATAAGGCCAGATTCAACCTAGGGTCAACACCCTGTTCCAGGAACGAGGTGCTCGGGGCAGTCTCTATTGTTCTTTGGATCACCTGTTGTTTTTCTGGGTACTTTCCGTCCCTTGCCTGGGGCCAGGTGCACTGTTTTGGTACTATCTTTGACCTGCTCAGGGGCCCAGTATTTTTCCAGCCTTGCAAAACTACTCTGCTGAGCAAAATAACTCTGCTGAACAAAACAACTCTGCTGAACAAAACAACTCGGCTAAGCTGGGGTCTTTCATTCCCCCATTTTCTTTATACATGGAATGGAATCTTCCATTCGCTATTATCTTATGGAATGGAATCTTCCATTCGCTATTATCTTAGTTTAACTCGGTCTCCTGTCTAAGTTGGTGATACTGTTGAGTTAGAACCATAGCCTGGACTGTGATAGATAACCCTGGGCCACGGCTCAACGAGGACACAAAAATCTCTGGTTTGATTGAGGACCTGAGCCGATATGCAAGGGGTCAGTCCCATGTTGCAGGCCTACTGGGTCCCGTTCGGGCCTGTAAACCAATAGTTCCCAGGGTGTACCCGGAGGGTCTTATTATAAAGGGCCTGATGGGTAAGAGGAACTGTCCCTAAACAAAGTCCCTTGCCTGATACTTCGGACAGGGTCAGCTTGTTTTGGGTGCCCTGTGAGCAAAGTTGAGGAACTGAGGTTTGGTTGGAAAGGTTTTTAATCACAGCAACCCCCTCATAGTAAGGGGGTGCTGAGCTCAAGCACAGCCAGCATTCCTGGAACAGGGTGTAATTGGCACTTACTGTGATATAGTCCCAGCCAGAGGAGGGCTTCCAATGGGCCTGGCCAGTCGTCTCACAGTCCCAGGACTTGCAATAGAAGTCCGAACCTCCCCCACAGTAGCGGTATGCCCGGGGTCGGTGTGATCTGGGACAGACATAAAAGGTTACATCTTTGAGCTGGCTCCTCCAATTGGGGGTTGCGGCAGCCCCCCCAGGAGACCCCAGCTCGCCCTCCTTTGGACACCGTTCATCCCTCAGCGGGGCATGCCTGCGGGGCCGCAGAAGCAGCGCCAGCCAGAGTTCCTTGGATACTGAGAAAAAGTTTGGTAGAACTCGAAGCGGCCTTCAGAGGCGAGAGTGGCGCTATGGAGTCAGCTCCATGCACGACATGGACAGGGAACCGCTCTCTGAGGCAGAGGCTCCAGGACACTGTGGGTTTGTGCTTTCCCATGAGAACTTACAGTAAGTAGTCAAAGCCTCTCTTTTTCGATAAAAGAAAAATATATCTTTCTGAATTGATGCTGGAGAAATGTCTTTTTCCTGCTGGCTCAGATTTAGCACAAAAGTGGCATCCGATCAAACAGCATACCGCTCCTGTGAGCCCCCATTTAACATTTTTGATACGTTTGATCCATCACTGGTGTCTTTGAAGCTACTGCAAAGGTTAATCCATTGTATAAACTGGGACTAAAGTTAGCCCCTGGGATGACGGAAATAAGTGGAGATGGTTCTGCAATTCTACAAACGAATTGTGACTCAGAAGAGGATTCAACCACCCTCTGTCTGCAGTCACGGAGGCAGAAGCAGGGCCAGGGGTAGCCCCCTTCAAAGTCCCACCCTGGCGCTCCTGTTGCCAGCTTACACAAGTATGGGTACAGTTCCGGGTACCAAGTCCAGAGGGCATGCGTTTCAGAGACAGACCAGACGACGTCCCCCTGACTGTTTAGGACCTCCCAAGTTAATGACTTGGGAGGGTGGGGACTGGAAGAAGTTGTCTCATGGGCAAAATAAAGGAAAACTAGGAGCGAGAAAGTCTTATCTTTAAAGGGTTTGGGGTAGGGTGGGCTTTCCATCTCGTGGCCTGGTTCGATTCTGGAACGGAGGTAGCCAATTTGACGTGGGCGGCGTGAATCCAGTGAGCGATGCTGTCTACTTTCAGTGCTGTTGGGGTGGTTAGTAGCACGACAAAGGGTCCCTTCCACCGCGGTTCCAGGTTCTTTAATTGATGCCGTCGAACCCAAACCGAATCTCCCACTTGGAACCGGTGAGGTATCGTTATTTGGTCCGTCTGCTCTTGGTAGGCATTGCTAGGAATTGCCAAATCTCCTTCTGGACGATCTGTAGCACCTGCAAGTGATCTGGAAAGGGGAGGCTATCAGCAAGAGATGGGAGGTAAGGATTCAAGAGGCTGGCCACCGGGGGAGGCGCCCCATAAAAAAATCTCAAAGAGGGTAAGTCCATGTGGCCCAGGCGTGTTTCGGGCTCAATACAAAGCCAGGGGTAGCAGGGTCACCCAGTCTCTAGTGCCAGGTGCCAGCGTTAATTTGGTTAAATTTGGTCCTTTATAATTCTATTTACTCTTTCTACTTGACCTGAACTCCTGGGGTTATATGCGCAATGCAGTTTCCAATTTATCCCCAGTGCTTTGGCCACTGACTGACTTACCTGGGAGATGAAGGCGGGTCCATTGTCTGAGCCCAGAATATGTGGTATCCCGTAGCGGGGGATGACTTCCTCTAACAGTTTCTTTGCAACCACCCTCGCAGTCTCATGTTTTGTCGGGTAAGCCTCTACCCAGCCTGAAAAGGTATCTACAAAAACCAACAGATACCTGTATCTATAGAGCCCAGGTTTTACCTCTGTGAAGTCGATTTCCCATTGAGTTCCGAGTCGGTTGCCCCGGGCACGGGCTGCACAGGGCACCCTGTTGTGTCCTGCATTAACCTGGGCACAAATGTCACAATTGACTGTGACTTGCTGGAGAATCTTGTCTTTGCCCAGGAACAGTTGTTTCTCCTCTTCTTTACCTACCAGCATTTTTATTTTCTTCTGACCCAAATGGGTCATCCTGTGTAGGCATTAAATTAGAGCCTTGGTTTGCTGTGTGGGCCAGATTGGCTTTCCCTGGTGGACCCATAGTCTGGAGATGGGGTCATAGGTGGCCCCCATTTTCTTGATCAGCTCTAGATCCTCTTGACTATATGTGATTGCCAGTGGGGTTTCATCTTCGGGGTCGGCTCTGACCAGGAGGGCCTCAGCGGACTCCCTCACCGCCGCCTCTCTTGCTGCTTGATCTGCAAAGCGGTTGCCCCGGGCCTCGATGTTGTCTCCTTTCTGATGGCCTGGGGTTTGAATTATGCTCAGGGCTTCTGCCATGCAGAGGGCCTGGGCCAGGGCAATTAACTCTGTCCTCTGAGCCGACTTTCCGGGTGGCAATGTTTCTGCCCAGATCACCTCTAAGGTGGTGGTAACTGCAGCTCCTGTCTTTCGCAACCCGTTGTGTACGAAGCTGCTCTCATCGGTGAACCAGGTGTAGTCCAGAGAGGAGAGGGGCTGATCTGTCAGGTCGGGGCGTGTCCCATGTACTTCCGCTAGGATCTGGATGCAATCATGGGGGTTGGGCTCCCCAGGGAGGGGGAGCAAAGAGGCCAGATTAAGCACTACCGGGGATCCATAGGTGATTCATTCGGAGTCCTGCAATAAAGTCTGATAATGTGTCATTTGGGCGTTGGAGAGCCACCTTCCTGGGGGTTGCTTTACCAGGGACTCCACCGCATGCGGGGCAAACACCATCACCGGCTGGCCCAATGTTAACTTCATAGTCCTTGAGCAAGAGGGCGATGGCCGCTACCATCTTGAGGCACGGTGGCCATCCGGCAGCAACCGGGTCCAATTTCTTCGACAGGTAGGCCACTGGTCGTCGCCAGGGCCCCAATTTCTGTGTCAAGACCCCCTTTGCTTATCCCTGTTTCTCATCATTAGCCAGATGTACCTTGCACTCAGTGGTCCACTGGTAGGATTTTCTTCCGGTTGCCCCTTGGACCCACGCTGTCTTCTCACTCAGGGGTCCCGGTTGGCGGGTGAGAACCGAATGCTGGGCGCCGGTATCGACCAGAAAGGTGGCTGGCTGCCCCCCCACTTGAAGGGTTATCCAGGGTTCGGGGGGGGGGGCTCCTGACCCTGACCTCCCTAGTCTTCTAGGTTTAAGAGGGAGGTCTGCGGCGGCCTGGGCCTACGCGGGCCCCTCGGTCTCTTGGGGCAATCTTTTATCCAGTGGCCCCTTTCCTTGCAGTATGCACATTGATCTCGATCTACCGCTGGGGCTCTCTTTTCCCGCTCTCCCGGTTTCTGGCTACTCTGTCTCTGCCCTGCTACTACAGTGGCCATTATTTTACTAAGATCTCTGTTGCGTTTCCTATCTCTCTGGGCCTCTCTCTCTTCTGTTTCTATCCTCAACCTCTCCTCCTTCTCTTCCTGTGTCTCTCTAACTTCCTTTTAATATCTGGAGCTGACTGCCAGATAAAAGACATGATAAGGTGAGTGGCCTGGCTCGGATCCTCCGGGTCATATGGGGTATGTACCCGGTAGGCATCCTTCAGACGTTCCATGAACGTAGATGGATGTTCCTCCTGTCCCTGAGTGACTGACTTGACCTGGGCCAAATTGGTGGGTTTTTTACCTGCCCCTAGGAGACCCGCTACAAGCAACTGGAGATAGAGACGTAGGCTGGCCCTACCTGCAGCCGTGGTGAAGTCCCACTAGGGTCGCTTCAAGGGGAAGGCCTCCTCAATTTCAGCCGGTATCTGGGTGGGGCGTCCATCATCACACGGTACCTGTTTCTGGGCCTCCTGGAAGACCCTCTGCCTCTCCTCAGAGGTGAGGAGCACCTGTAAGAGCTGCTGACAGTCATCCCATGTGGGCTGCTGGGTAATTAAGACAGATTCAATAAGACTAGTCAGCTTGGAGGGATCCTGCGTAAAAGAGGGGTTATTGTTCTTCCAATTATAAAGGTCTGAGGCGGAGAAGGGCCAATATTGGGGGCGACCATCGTTCCCAGTTCTCAGAGGGAGGGCCTGTGACGACCACGGGGGTTCCCTTCGACCTCTAATCCGACCCGCTACCGGAGAGAAACCGGGGTTCTCAGGGGATGCTTCCTGTCCCCGCGGAGGATCTACCTCGGAGGAGGGGGCCCACCTGCCATCGAAGACTGGCCCTCCAGTCCCTGTTCTCCATAAGGAGGGGGGTCCTCAGTTAGGAGATCAATAAGAGGGCCCTGATCGGATGGCAGGACCGGGGGACATTTTTTCTTGTCCTCCGTTTGTTTGACAAGGGCAGGGTAGAGGGCAACGGGAGAGGTAGCAGGAGGGGCAGTTGGGACTATGGCGGGGGGCTGGCAAGGGAGGTAGGATCGGAGGGGAAACGGGAGAGAGGAAGGGTTTTACCCGTAATGGCGGGTCTACCACCAGCGACTCCCAGGTGATGATATATGAAACCCGATCCGGGTGTCTGCCCGATTCAGGATTTATCACCCTCTCCTTAACCTGCCGAATAATGGAAATGTTAAAAGTACCATCCCCAGGCCACCCGACTGAAAAGGTCGGCCACTCGGAGGTACAGAAGGTCTGCCATTTGCCTTTCTTGACGTCCACGGAGTTGTTGTGGGCCACACCGCGGACATCCTTGAAATGCTGTAAAGTCAAACTTAAAGGGGTGACCAGAGTCTGGCCCATAATTTCTCCCAAAGAGAATGCCAATGCCTTTACTGAGCAGGTTCAATATATACACCCAGCCAGGGAAGGAAAAACACAAACTCAGAAAAAAACAGGAACTGGACTAGGGGCAATAAGATGTCAAGTGTAAATTCCCTTCCTGGAGCATCATCCTTCAACAGGATGTTTTGTTCTCAGAAAAACTGCAGATTGTTACTTTGCAGAATGTTCCTTTGCACATGGAAAGTCTCAGCCAGGGCACAGCAGCCCTTCAGGGTACTACAGGAGATGACTCCAACAAAACCTCAAAAAACTGAGTGCTGAGTTTCCAAAGTGCTCCACAAACATCACTGTTTGCTGACATCAAGCATATTCTGTCCTCACTGTAATTCTTTTCTAAAGCTACACTCTCACATAGACCAGGAGGGTCTCAAATTCATAGCAATCCTCATACTTCTGCCTCCATCATGCAAGAGTTAAGGCAAATCCCATCATTTCTGGCTGTTAACAAGACTATTGAAATTTTATTTGTTCACTCTCTTCAGACTATCCTACACCTTTCCAATTTGCTGATTTTAAGAACTCAGGAACTATGTTAATAGTGAATTTTAGGAATAGAAATCTAAGCCTTAGTAATGTTACATAATTCCTACAAAGATTATAAGGTTATATTGTTAAAATAAGCAGAATTGAAGACTGAATACAAAGTTTACTGAGTAGTAACAAGTGATGGGATTTGCTGTAGCTCATATCCACAGTGTGTGTGGAGTTGAGTGTTAGGTCCCTTTTACAGAAAAATTAGGATTAGCCATTTTAAAAAGACTGAATCTCCCAATCCAAGAAGAAGGGAGATCTTTTAATTTTCTAGTGTTTCCTCCATGTCTTTCTTCAGTGTTTTGAAGTTTTCATTGTACAGGTTTTTTATTTTTGAATGACAGCATGAAGAGACAAAAATCTCTCATTTTAGAGAACCTCAAAGCAATGCCTAGCTAAGAAGCTGTTATTTGATTTATAAAAAAAAAAAAATGACAAAAGAAACTATGCCACACTTTTTAGGATCATAAATTGAAAGAATTTGAGAAGAAAAATGCTGTTAGTGAGCAGTACAGTCAATATAAGAACATATTCATTTTCTACTGATCTCAGTGTCTTTCTTTAGTGTTTTAAAGTTTTCATTGGGCTGGTCCTTCATTTTCTTGGTTATGTTTACTTCTAGTCTTTATTGTTCAAGGTTTTTATGAATGAGACTGACTTGAATCCTTCTTGTTCAGTGTATCTGTTACTGGAGCTAAAGGAAGGCTGCTGAATTCGTGTGTTTATTTTCTATCCCTCTGTTTCCCAGGTTATGAGAGTTATTTTGGTAAAGTCATTAAGTTCTTTCACTTACAACATTTGTAAACAGGGAAACTTTGACTTTTCTTATTTTCATCCCCTTTTTAATGCCTAGTTCAGGCTTCATGCACTATAGTTAGCAGTAGTGCAAAGAATGGGCACTTTTGTCTTATCTCTCTGATCTTAGAATGCTTTGGTTTTCGCCATTTCAATATATATATATATATATATATATATATATATATATATATATATATATAGAGAGAGAGAGAGAGAGAGAGAGAGAGAGGGAGGGAGGAGCCAGCCCTAGTAATTTAAGCTTTATTCCCTCAGGAAAATGTCTGTTCAGTAACATCTCTAATTGTTGGCTGTTTTTGGTAACAGCCCCATGGGTATCTGGATCCAACCCTGTTAGTAGCTCTAAGCACTGACCCACAAGGGCTGCCTGCCTCAGTTTACCCGCCACATGGATGCCAATGTCGGTCATCATCAATGGTAAAAAATAGTTTACTAATAATTTAGAAGGAAATTGAATTTCAGCCTAATTTTCTGTGTATTTTCTTGAATGTATTACTGCACCACATGTGTTCCTTGTGTTCATGAAGAGATGGACCACCCAGAACTGCAACTGCAGTCATGGACAGTTGTGAGGAAAATTACTTTTTCATTTGTAAAACAAAACACTGAACAAATAAGGCTCCCACCAATGCCATTAATATACAAAAAGAAAATGTAGCTTTTAATTTCTTACCTTTTTATACCTGAAAGAAAAAAACATGACAATGCCTTTTTTTGGGGGGTGGGTGGGTTACTGGAGTCTCTGTCATTAGGGACTATTATGTTATTTAAAATCATTAACATACTGGTAAAAAAGAAGAAAGGCTAAAATTATTTTCTTACATAATATGTATTTAATATGTGGAAATCATAGAATTGACTTGAAACACTCAATCATTCTATAAATATACAAGAATTGACTATCCATTAAGAACTAGAACTCACTTAGCTTCTCCATACCTGCCTTCATAACTACAGGAAGCAATTTCAGCTTTTGAAAGAAAGACTCAATTCAACATCTTTGTTTAGAACCTGAAGTCTCCCCTACTGATGAATCTGGTGTATCTGAATTAAAATAAGATTTAAACATTATGTTAAAATTTATTTTCCTTAAAATTTATTAAATAAATATGGCTTCTATTATTTTCAGGAACAAATTTTTAAGTTTCAAACACCTACATGAACTGCAATTTTTTTCTATAATTAGTAGAAAAACTAGTAAAATTCTTTTTTTTAAGTCTTCAGCAATAGTTAAGATAAAAACATGTCACAATAAACTCAAACTGTTTTATCCTATAATCTTGTAACATACATTCCCTGGGGTTGGCAAGGATGAAAGTGGTGAGGGAGATGGAGTCCGTCCTCCTTGCCTTAGGAGAAGCATGCAGCTCACTGTAATAGGAAAACAGTGAACAGACAAGAAGTTTCTATAGAACTTAAAACTAATATGTTACAGAAATTTCAACTTTCTGCCGGCCATTTGATTAAACAATAACTTACTAATCATTTTTAGAAAATTTGGTTTCCTATTCCTCATATCCAGAAACTAAGCCAGTGTAACTAGATAATCTCACCTATACACTACATCCATACATGCGCACACATAGATATGCAGAGTCGGTAAATATTTCATATACTATAACGAACCTCAAGGGTTTTCTTTTATACATATCAGGTGAAAACAGTCCAGATGCTCAGCCCATTTGCTTTTTCTTTATTTTCTGTCTCAATCTTCTTAATTATGTGATTTCTAAAGAATAAAAGAATTTAAGTTAATGTATCTGACTTGAAAGCTTAAACTACAAATTCTCTGTTACTTACTGTTTCTCATCTAAGTTCTAGAAAGCTAAACCATAAACATTATATTTGTTTGAGCAAAGGATAATTCTTGTCCAAACTAAAGACATGAACATTTTCTTTGTTTTCTTGTATTTCATCTATTTTTAAAATAGGCTCTAAATTTTCTACCATTTCCAAGGTGTTCTACTGACATTTATCAAGTACTGAAATTACAAGAACACAAAGGCACATCCACTGGTGTTCTGTAACTTTCTCTACAAGATTAACTAGAACCTATCATCTATAATATAGGAGTTGTCATTTATTTACTATGTGAATAGCATATATTTTTCATAAAATGAACAATACGTTTTTCCTGAGCATCTGCTCCTGGTTTTGCATTTGCTTTTTATAGAAGCCGTTTTCTAACACATTAAACTCTATACCACCACATATAGGATTGAAGTCCTGTATTCAACCACAAATCAGCTGGCTTGTGGGGAGCAGACTATCATCCTTGCAGCCATCTTGAGCCATCTACCCTGACAAGAGGCTTCATTACAACAGCCTACAACAGCTGAGCACACTCTGATAACATCTTGGTTTAGATACCCAGGATCTTTTCTTGGGTGTGTGAGATTAAAGGTGTGTGACTTAAGGGTGTGACTTAGACATCAGATTTAGAGACAAGACCTAAGGGCATGGCTTAAAGGTATGACTTAGAGGCGTGGCTTAGAAGTGAGACATAAAAAAGGCGAGAGGCAGACAGAAGAAATTATTATTAAGAGTAGGAATTAGGAGAGTACAACTTGGAGTACAATTATGAGTTAGATTATGGGTAGGAATTCGGCAGAGTAGGAATTAGGCATTGAGGAAGAAGACACTTGGACTAGAGAACTCAGAAGAATTATCAGTTATTAGGTACTTGGCACTTGGAGGAAGAACAGAGAATTAGGCATTAGAGTCTGGACAGGGACACTCAGGCCATGCCCACACCGTCCTCCGGCCACGCCCATAATGACATCACCGCACAGAGTGACAGGTCAGCTGGAGGCCTTTACCATAGGTCTTAGGGCAGCTCAGGGCAAAGGATGGGGCTGAAAGGAGTTGATTTGCATAAATTAGTTCAAATTATAATACAGCTCAGGGCAAAGGATGGGGCTGAAAGGAGCTGATTTGCATAAACTAGCTTAAATTATAATACAGCTCAGGGCAAAGGATGGGGCTGAAAGGAGCTGATTTGCATAAATTAGGTTAAATTATAATATAGCACAGAGCAAAGGATGGGGCTGAAAGGAGCTGGTTTAAATAAATTAGGTTAAATTATAATACAGATCAGGGCAAAGGATGGGGCTGAAAGGAGCTGATTTGCATAAATTAGCATAAATTACAATAAAGCTCACAGAACTCAGGAACTGTAAACTCTATAGCCACTGAAACCTCCCACCACAGCGTGACTCCGCCCACTTCCCTCATCCAGGCTCCTCACACATGCACACCAAGGCCACGCCTTTTGCATAACCCAACCCACACATGCCAACAGGAAAACAGTGTAAAAAGACCCCACCCAAACAGGCCTGGCCCCACCCACAACACACACACCGACTCCTCCCACACTTAACAGGCCACGCCTACTCCATGAACCCCGCCCACACGCATAAAATGATCTCAGAATCTGTAAATACTAACCAGATTCCCTGGCCCCGCCCACAGTGCCTGACCACGCCCATTTACATCGACCTGACTCCTCCCACACTCAGGTTACCACAGCCACGCCCCATAAACCCCACCCACCCAGGAACTATAAATAAACTGGAATTTACACTGACCCCGCCCCCCGCGCTGGCCCCGCCCCCGGCTGGCCCCGCCCCGGCCGCCATGTCTCCCGCGGGCACTGCGTTCCTGCCTCGGCCTCGGCCCAGTTCAGAGCCTCACGAAGCCAGATAGACCCGGATCCGCGCGGCCCGGGGTGGGCGGAGCCTCGGCTCACCGTCGCTAGGCCCCGCCCACCGCTTCCGTCCGCGCCGCCGCACCCGCGGTCATCCCGCCGCCGCCGCCACTACCGAGGGCTTCTGTGACGCACTTCCGCTTCCGGGGAGGGCGGGGCTGGCCCTCCGGAAAGGAGGGGAGGTCCTTCCACCCGGAGACGTGATGCGGCTTCCGGTTCCCGGGCTCCCGCGAGGGGACTTCCGGTCAGGCTCACCTCTGACCCTGCGGGACGGAAGCAGCGCGGCTCCCGCCGACCCCGTCGCGCTCTCCGTGACGTCACAACCGGCGATCGGGACCCGCTCCGGCCCACGGCGGCGTCTCCACAAAACCCTGGTGGCGCCGATCGATCCCGTGATTCCCTGCGGTTCCCGTCTACATGGTCGCGCAGACCGTGACGTCACAGCCGGCGACGAGGACACGCTCCGGCGCAAGGCAGCGGCCACGCGATTCCCCGAGGTCAGTGGCGACGGCGCGCGATCCCGTGATGCCCCGCGGCGCCCGCCGACCTCTTTGCGGGCTTCTGACGTCACAGGGAGCGCGACTGAGTCCCGCGAACCCGACCGCGTCCTGTCAGCGGTCGCACCGGGATCGTCGTCGCCGCCACCGCCGCGGACCCTGAAGGCGTCGCACTGTCCGTGACGTCACAGCCGGCGACGGGGGTTTTGCGCCGGCGGCGGAATTCCACCCCTTGATTCCCCGCGGCGGCTTCGGCCCTGTCAGTACTAATCAGTTATCAATAATCGTGCTAATCAATAAATCGTGGCGCAGGCCTTTGTTCCAGCACTCGAAAGGCAGAGGCAGGGGCATGATGTTGATGGGATGATGATGACAGTCAGTAATCATGATAATCGGTAATCAGTACTAATCAATGACGAATAATCGATGCTAAAAATGATCAATAACCATGATGACCAATGATCGATAATCAGCAGTTACTGCCAATCGGTAATCAATACCTATCAATAATCGATAATCAATTATCGATAATTAATAGCCAATGCTGTTCCATAATTGACGACAGCAGTCAATGCAAATCAATAATCAACTTGGGAGGATCCTAATAAATATAAGTATAAATATAAATATAAAATGTGCAACGAAATAGGAAAATAAAATTATAATGAAGTAAAATGCAAAGTATAAAATATGAGATAAAATGAATAAAAATATAAAATTAAATACGAAAAAAATCTAAATAAGATAAGAATATAAAATATAACGAATAAAAATGTAGTAAAGTAAATAAAAACGGAATAAAATAACGTATAAAGGTAAAATTAAACGAAATAAATAAAAATATAAAATAAAATATAAAATATAACATAACAAATAAATATAAAATATAAAACAAGCTATAGAGAGACAAATTATTATTATTTATTATTATCAATATTATGACGTACGGTGAAGCACAGTTGGTCAAACAGCGTCAGACAGGAAGTGATGCGTGTAGAATAATATTTAACAATTTTATTTCCCTTACACAGCCCGGTGTAGAATTAAAAGTCCAATCAGATTTTTATTTTAAATCTTTAATTTATTTTATATTATATTTTGTATTTGATTTCATATTTTACATCGTTTTAAAACGGATTACTTTTATTTTTATGTTTTATATTTTATATTTAATGTATTTTATATTTTATTTTGATTTTATATTTATATTCATAGTATTTTTCATACTTGTTTTATATTTAACACTTCATATTTCATTATATATTTTAAAGATTAAATTTATTTCTTTTATAATTTGTTTTAAATTATATTTATTTTTTATTTTATATTTTACATTAACATTATATTTTATGTATATAATTTTTTATATTTTATATTTAAATTTATATTTTACTTTATTTTTTATTTTATATTTTATATTTGATGTATTTTGTATTTTTTATTAATATTTTATATTTATGTTTTGTATTTTACATTTTATATTTTATTGTATATTTTAAATTTTAGTTTATTTCATGTTTTATTTAATATTTATTTTCTATTTTATATATATATACATAATATCACATATATAATTTATGATATTTTTTATTTTATATTTAATGTTATATTTTATATTATTTTATATATTACTTTACTTTTAGGTTTTTATTTCTATTTTCTATTTTATGTTTTAAATTGTGTTTTTTATTTACATTTACATATATATTATATTTATAGTTTGCATCTTATATTTTACTATATATTTAAATTTTATTTTACACTTTATATATTATCTTTTATGTTTTATATTTTATATTTTATTTTTATATTATATTTCATATTTTATATTTTATATTATTTTCTATTTTATTTTGCTTTCATTTTTTAATTTTGTATTTTATATTTGATGTATTTGACATTTTATTTACTTTTTATTTTATTTTCATTATATTTATATTATATTTTATACTTATAGTTTATAAGTTACATTTCATATTTATTGTATATTTTAATTTTAAATTATGATTTTTATATATTTACATTAATTCCATATTTTATATTATTTAATATTTTGTTTTCTTTATTTTATATTTTATATTTTATATTTGATTTATTTTATATTTTATTTTATTTTATTTCATATTTTATATTTACGTTTTATATTTTACATATATTTGAAATTCTAAATTTTGTTTTATTTCATCTTATATTTTATATTACTTATTTCATATTAATATTTATATTATATTGTATGTTTTAGTTTGTATTTTTTATTATTTTCCATTTTAATTTACTTTTTTAAATTTTGTATTTTAAATTTTATATTACCAAATTTTATGTGTCGTTTTATTTTATTATTATTTTATATTTTATATTTACATTTACATTATAATTATCAATGTTTTATATTTAATATTTTTTCCATTGTAGTTTAATTTAATTTTTAATTTTATATTTTAGAATTTATATTTGATGTATTTTATATTTTATTTTTATTTTTATATTTTATGTTTTATGTTTTATAGTTGATGCATCTGATTGATGAATTCGGAGACGTGGCTGCATCATCTCTATCTGTTTTCCGATGATTTATTTCCAAGCCGACACAACACGGAGACAAATCCATAAGGGACGAGGTGAGGCCCTGAGACCCTGGCAGACATGGTTGTCCAAGGCATGCGGCAAAGAAAGCACTGGAAATTATTGATTAATAATAATTAGTTATTATTTCAGGGGGGTCCTGCGAATTTATACACATATCTAAATATTTGTTTACTATACACATATTTATATATATTACAGACATATATATATATATTACAGACATATATATATTACAGACATATTTATATATGTTACAGACATATTTATATATATTATACAGACATTTATATATATTACAGCCATTTACATATATTACAGACATATTTACATATATTACAGACATATATATTCCAGAAATATTTATATATTTCAGACATATTTATGTATATTACACACATATTTATACATATTACAGACACGTATATATTATAGACATATTTATATATATTGCAGACATATTTACATATATTACAGACATATTTATATATTTTGCTGCACACATATACATTAGACATACTTATACATATTATAGACATATACATATTGGACATACTTATATATATTACAGACATATTTATATATATTATAGACATATAATGTGTACAATAAACAAGTATTCAAATATGTGTATAAGAAACAAATATTCAGATCCATGTGCCGTAATATATATAAATATGTCGATGAGATACGAATGTTCAGATATGTGCATAATATATACAAATATGTAAATATATGTAATGTGGCATAATAAATATAAGTATGTAAATATATATAATGTGTATAATATATTTAAATATATAAATGCATATAAATACTTTTCTAACCATAGGTTAGCATTACTGGAAATAAAACATACGTGAAGAAATAATTCTATCTTTTAATGATGAAGAACTATTTAATTCACTTTAATTTTTTAAATTAAAATTAATTTAATTAATTTAGTTTAATGATGAAGAAGGAAAGAAACTAATTTAATTTTTAATTTTTAAATTTCAATAGGGAATGCTTGGTAATGTTGGGAGCAGGGAGACGAGGTGGGCAGGAAGAGATTATCTTAGCATCCACAGGCAGACATAGTCAGGACAGAGGTAAAGCTGCCTCTGGTGTTTAGTACAGTGCTAGGGGAAACTGTGATCATTGCATCTGGGATAACAGACAGTGTGGTAGATCTATAGAAACCTTACCTTGTGTCTTGGCAGGTAAAGCATGTGGTTGAACAGGGACTGTCTGCACAAGTGGGGCTGAGACACAGGGATGAGGCAGGAAAGGAAGGGCATGTGGGCATTGTCTATCTTATCTATAAGTGGCATGCACAGGGGGAGAGGCAATTTCCACTGGTATTCTGTCTCAGAGTAAGTGCAACTGATATTAGGATCTGCAGTAACAGATAGTGAGGCAGGTCTTTGGACAAAGTACCCTTTCTATTGCCATGCATGGCTTGTGGTTGAACAGGAGCGTTTTTCAATAATCAGGACCTCAGGCCAAAGATGAGTTTGTAAACCCCAATCAATTCTGTTTCTGAGAGTGCACAAAGTCCACTTGAGCAAACACCCTATGACAATCCCACCTTGTCAACAGCCAGTCAAGGTACAACTGCAGGGTTAAGCTACATATAAGATAATTAATACACCTTACAGAGGAAAAGTTAGCCTACCCATCATGTTTGTCAGATGGTTTTGCCCCCTTGATTGGTTCCTGCAGATTATGCCAGACATGCAGCTTTTAAAAAATTAAGTTGCTGACCTGTATGTTAATGCCCCAATCTTGCTGTAACTACAATAAATACTCAGCACCTCTAGACTCTCAGTTTTGATCTCATGTGAGGCTGACTGATGAGAATCCTTATTACAGAGCTCATAATAAAGACCTCCATGTGTTTGCATTACAATAGGCTACTTGTTGGTCTTTGGGGTTTCTGTGACTTGGACATAACATCTTAGTGCATTGACCCAAGACCCTCAGGACTCCCAACTAAAGGATTGAAAGGCTGGTTGTTAATATCAACCATTCTTTTTGGGTCAGTGGCTTGTCTGCCAGATTTGAGATAGTGTGCCTTGGTTTTCAGGTTTTTCTTGAGTATTGTGGAGGGAGATGACTAAATTGAACATGGAACCCTGCTACAGTGGATACGCTGGAGAGTCGCAGCCCCAAAGTGCTTCGAAGATGTTCCAGAGCCTGGTATAGTGGACAGTGTTTCTCTGGTCTTAATTTCTGGGAAGGTTAGAGCAGACTTAAAACCCTGACAGGGCTCACAGCTGCCATCCTGTCTTCATTTTCTCCTTTGTCCAAGTGGAAGAATCTGCTGGGTAGCTTTTACTGCCCCCTTGTGGCTGTCTGTATTGTGTGTGGCACTTTGTTATTCTCTCACTGAGGAAATGAGACAGACTCCATCCTAATCAATTTAGTTACTAGCCCCACACCTTGGGTTAAATCCTTCTTAACAACAGGACCTAGACCCATTGACTAGTCCATGACAGAGAGTTCTTAAAGACAGCATCCAGGGCAAAATCAGGCTCTGCCTACCTTATTTTACAGGGTAGAAAAACAAAGACCTCATTTTCCACCTCCTTAACTACCCTCTGTGCAGTTCATATGTGACTCTGTAGTTTTGAACTTGGAGCTGTCATAAGATGGGAGGTTGTTCTTCATTGATTGTCACAAATTTAACATATCTTCCTTGGATCAGAGATCCTGTTCTTTATTGGTGGTCATTTGTGTTGTGTGAGACAATCTGCTTTTCTGTCCACCTTCCAGCTGTTTTAGCCTCCTCTTTGGTAGCACTGGCCTGGGAACCCAGGGTTAAAGACCCTCACCCCAGGTCAGCACAGCCTCTGAGCTCCCCATTCCAGTGTATCCTTCCCTGATCTGAGCCAGGTGCCCTCCCTATTTTGTCCTTGCTCAGCCACAACTCCAAGTTCCTCATGGGGTGGCAGGAGCTCCTGTAATTGATATGGTTAAATCATTGGTTTGTGTTGTAACAATTTCCTCATTTATTATTGTGTCTGTGTCATAGTAGTTTTCAGTTCTCGGCATTTCAGAGATACAGTCATCTGAAGGAGCCTCAATTCAGGGCATGTCCTCATCAGAATAGCTGGTTGCTATGTCTGTGAGAGATAGTGTTGATGATTGAGTAGGAAGGCTCTTCCACTGAGGGTGGCAATATCCCTAAGCAAGTGGTCCTGGGCTGGATGAGAGAGCAGGATGAGAATGAGACTGTAACCAAGCAAGAGAGCAAGCCAGGAGACAGTGTTTGTCCATGCTTTTTGTATTGTATATTTTATTTACATTTAAGATGCCATCCCCTTTCCCCACCCCCCACCCCCATGAAAACCCCTATCCCATGCCCTTTTTTTCTTTTTGCTTTTATATACTTTTTAAAAAAAATATTAATTAATGGCATTATAAGTTTGTTAATGCTGAATCAGAAGTGTAACCCAATACCCAACCTAGATATATAAACTATCTTTGACTGGTGGAGACACGTGAACATTTGTCTCCATGTCCCCTCCTTTTTCTCTCTTTCTCTCTCTCATCACCTAGCTTCTCCTTTCCTACTTCTCCTCCTCTCCTTACTCCTTCTCTTCCTCTCAGTACTCCTTCCCACCTAAGTTCCTTTTACATATGACCCTTCCTGTTAAAATAAAACTTTTCTCTCAAAATACAATTAGAGCATAATTATGCCAATTTGTACCAGTGATAGTCCTAACATCCAGTCCATCATTTTGTTGACTAACCAGAACCTCTGTAATCTATCCTAACTAAAACACTTAGTTCTGAACCTGGATTTTTCCTTGGCTTTAGAATGAATATCAGCTGAAAACCATCCACTCAAATCTTTTCTCCCAAGGTAAATAGCCAGGATTGGCTATGAGACCATAGGTCTTCAACCCCGTCAGAGATCCAGAATGGCTGAGTTAATTGTCCATGCTTTTTGCTTTCAGTTTCTAATCTAGGCTCCCAAAATGATGGACTGTGATCTGACAGAACCATGTACAACAGACATTTATTACCTGAGACACTTTTGTTTAGAGGATTCAATCACAGCAGCAGAGTAGCAAGTTAGAACAACAACAACAACGTTATTTTGCTGCTGTACAGAATCTATGTTGTAGATTGTATTCTGGTGGACAGGACAAATTTTGGGTAGAAAGATTTTTGGACTGGTTGGGTCTTTAACTGTCCATTAAGGGTCCTGCCTGATGCAGGATGTGGCCTCTTCAGCATCCATATCTAACTGCTATACATCTCAGCTAAGATCAACCTTAGACTCCTTGGTACTTATTTATGGTCTCTGACACATCCTAAATTTACCCCCTTCCACCCCCTGCCAGCTGCAGATTTTGATTCATTTCCCCCTCTGGCCCTCTCTTGTCTCTCACCACACCTGTTGCTGGTTCTCCTCGATTTCCCCTTTCTTATCTGCTCTCCCATGCAGTTCTCTCTCTTTCATCTGCCTCCTATGATAGCTTTACTCCCGCTTCTGAGTGAGATTAAACTGTACTCATTTTGGCCTTCCTTGTTGTTTAGTTTCTTTGTGTCTATGAAATGTAGTGTGGGTTTCCTGTATCTTATGATTATTATTCACTTGTAAGTGAGTACATACATGCATGTGCTTTTAGATCTTGGTTACCTCAATCGAGATGATAGTTTCGAGCTGTATCCATTTGCCTGCAAAATTCATGATTTCCTTGTATTTAATAGCTAAATAGTATTTCCTTTTGAAAATACATTTTCTATATCCATATTTTGGTTGAACAGCATCTGGATTATTTCCACTTTCAAGTTGTTATGAATAAAATGGCTCTGAATTAGTGGAGTCCCTACTTTAAGTCACCTGCCTTTACAGAGTTCCTCCTGTATCTCCTGTTGGTCCTTTGTGATCCCCTGGGAATCCATGATGGTACATCAGGTCTCTATTGGGTTAAGTGCATCCTATTCACTGAGGCCAGATGTGGCAGCCCAGTTATGGGAACAGATTCCAATGGTAGACAGCAGCTTTAGGGACAGCTCCTGCTACAGGTGTTGTAGGACCATCATGAAGACTGAGCTACACATCTGCTACTTACAGGCCATCAGTCCTTTGTCCACCTGTGAGTGTTATTGTTTTTGTCTCAGTTTCTTAATGGCCCCAAGGGTCAAGGTTAATTGAGTCTGCTGGTCTTCCTGTGGAATTTCTATCCTGTTCAGGGCACTAAATCCTTCCCCCAACTCTTCCATCAGAGTTGCCAAGGTGCATGCAATGTTTTACTGTAAATCTCTGCTTCTGTTTCAGTCAGCTGCTGGGTGGAGCCTCTCAATGGACAACTCCTGTGTGGGAGCATCACAGAGTATTCTTAATAATGTCATAGATTCAAGCTTGTCCATGTTGGTCTCCAATTGAATGAGTTTTCATTGTCCAATGTTTTTTGTATTCTGTAAAATTGTGCATGTTTCATATTCATTTGTATTGAATTCTAGAAAGTCTCTAATGTCTTCCTCTATGTTTGTCTTAAGCTATTTTTCATTCACAGTAAGGTGTTCAGCTTCCAAAATTTTGTAAGCTTTGTGTTCTTTCTGGTTTTGTTGATATCCAGCTGTAATCCATGGTGGTCTGATAGGATTCGTGGTGTTATTTCAGTTTTCTTGTATGTATTGAGGTTGGCAGTGTGTCTGAATATGTGTTCAGTTTACAAGTAAGATTCATGAGGTGCTGAGCAGAGGCATATTCTCCTATATTTCAGTAGAATGTTCTCTAAGTATCAGCTGGACTCATGTTCATGTTGTCAGTTAGCTGGAATTTTTCTTTTTTTTTTTGGAGGGGGGGTCTGGAGAATTTGTCCACTAGTGAGAATGGGGTATTGAAATTTTGATGTTGAGCTATATTTCTTGTCTGCAATTGAAGAATAGATTTTTATCAGCATCTATTCTGTTACCCTTTGTCTTTTTATTGTTGAACTCTGGTCATTGATACTGAGAGAGTCAATGAATGGTGATTGTTAACTCCTTGTATTTTGTTGTTGTTGCTGCTGCTGGTGGTGGTGCTGGTGTTGGGGTATTTGTGTGCTTTCCTTTCTTTTGCAGATAATACAAGATTATTTACTACCTGTGTTTTCCTGTGTATTTTTAACTTCCTTGGGTTGGATTCTTTGTATATAACTTTGTGTAAATTTGTATGTGTAGATAGGTATTGGTTAAATTTGAATTTTGCATGGACTATATTATTTTTCTGTTAATAGCAATTAATTTTTTCCTACATATAATAATCTGGGTATCTGTAGTTTCTGCAGCATGTATGTCCAAGCCCTTCTGACATTTACAGACTCCAGTGAGAGGCCATCTGTAATTTTAATAGATCTTCATTTATATGTTTCTTGGCTTTTGACCTTTGCAGCTTTTAGTAGTCATTGTTTGTACTGGATGTTTTGACTATTATAAAGGAAAGAGACTTCATTTTATGGCCCATTTTATTTGGCGTTTTGATGATTCTTTTACTGTGATAGGCTTCTCCCTCATTATGTTAGGAAATTTTTCTTCTAAGATTTTGTCATCAATATTTTCTGAGAATTTGATCTAATATTCTTCTTCCTCTAGTCCTAGTATCCTTATGTTTTATCCTTTCACAATGTCCTAGATTTTCTGTATATTTTATGTCACGAAGGTTTAGATTTAACATTTTCTTCGTGTGATATATCCATCCCTTCCATTGTACCTTTAATGCTTGAGATTTGTCTTCCATCTCTGTATTCTGTTTGTGAATCTTTCCTCAGTAGTTCCTCTTTGCAGTCCTAAGGTTTTGTTTCCATTATTCCTTCAGTTTGTGTTTTTGTTGTTGTTTTTCTTTCCACTTTTAGGTATTCAACAGTTTTGTTTTCTTTTACTCTTGGTTTGTTTTTCTTGGATTTATTTATAAGATTGGTTGGGTTTTCTCTACTTTTTTGTTTATGTTTTTCTGGCTGTCTTTGAGGTATTTATTTATTTCCTCCAAATCTTTCTGTTTTCCTGTATTTCTTTAAGTGATTTAGTCATTTTCACTTTAAGAACCTCTATTATCTTCATGCAGTTGGTTTCAACGCCTTTTTCTTGTACTTCAGCTATGTTGGAATATTTAAGACCTTCTTTGGCAATATAAATGGGTTAACACTTATTCACCAGAGGGTGATAAATGTTACTCCTTGTTACAGAGTCAAATACCAACATTGTGGAATGGAATGTGGCTATCACTTCTGGGAGTGAAAAGTTCCATTTTATGTCAATGTACTTGATATACAATAGTTTGTGTCCAAACAATGAAATTTATGGTGGGACCCACCTTAGTCTCCATGACAGATTCTGTGAACTATTCAGCTTACATTTAACCCAATGTTTGATTAATGCCATGGTTGTTTTTTCTCCTTAAATTGGACAGGGAGGCAAGTGAAGCACCCTTTAAATAAGTTACTTTTGTTGAGATGCTGGTTTTAATAATGTCACTTCCAATCACTAAACCTGGAGTCACATTTCAAAAAAAAAAAAGACCTGATGTTAACAGGGTAATAATTTTCAAATTTGCCAGCATGTATTTATTTATGTCAGGTGCATGAAAACAAACTAGATTGATAGGTATATAATTTTGGAACTTTAGCATTATCCAAGGAATATTGAATTTCCAACTTTGGAGATATGGCCAATGCTTAACACTTTCAGTGTTAAGTCAGGTCAGATGATTAAGACACAGGCCATTGACTGTAGCTCGTGTGTCATGTTACAGACCATAGCAGCTAACATTGCACATAGCATCCAGGTCAAAGAATAGCAAATTAATGCCACATTTTCTTCCAGGAAACAATCTGCTCCTTTTCAAACTCAATGTAGATGTATATTTTTTCAATTATGTTTCTTTTTTTCTTTTTAAATTAAATTTTAATTTTTTTTTTACATTCCAAAGTTGTTGCCCTTTCCTGGTCCCTCTTCCCTGAGATCTTCTCCCCATTTTCTTCCCTGCTGCCTCTGTGAGGTTTCTCTCCCACCCACACACCCACCCACCAGGACCTCACCTCCACCATATTCCCTTTTCCCTATGGCATCAAGTTTCTACAGGGTTAAGTGCATCCTCTCCCATTTTGTCCAGACAAGGCACTCCTCTGCTGCACACATGCCTAGGGCCATGAATTATCCCCTGTAAGCTCTTTGGTTTTTGGCTTAGACTCTGGAAGACCTTATGTGTCCATGTTAGTTGACACTGTTGTTCTTTGTATGGGGTTGCCATCCTCTTTACCTCCTTTAAGAATTTCCTCTGACTCTTCCATATGAAAGATTTCATCCTACAAATATATATATATATATATATATATATATATATATATATATATATGATAGATAGATAGATAGATAGAAGATACCTCATGGTGTCTTCTCCAAAATTGACCATGTAATCTGTCACAAATCACCGGGCAGTGCTGGTACACTCCTGTAATCTCAGCACTTGGGAGGCAGAAGCAGTTGAATTGCTGAGTTCCAGGACAGCCTGGTCTACAGAGTGAGTTCCAGGACAGCCAGGGCTACACAGAGAAACCCTGTCTTCAAAAAACCAAAAAAAAAATCTGTCACAAAAGAAGCCTCATCAGACACAAGAAGACTGAAATATTCTCATGTATCCTATCAAATCAGTACAGAATAATCTGGACTTGAATAGTAACAAAAACATCAGAAAGCTACATACTGAACAACTTTCTACACAATGATAACTTGCTCAGGGAAGAAATAAGGAAATAAAAGACTAGACTCTAGAATTCAGTGAGAATGAAGACACAGCATACCCAAACTTATGGGACACAGTGAAAGCAGTGATAAGACAAAAATTCATAGAACTAAGTGCCCTCATAAACATACCAGAGAGATCCTACTTAACAGCACACCGGAAAGCTTTAGAACAAAAAGAAACAAACACACCTAAGAGACAGCAGGAAATAATCAAACTTGGGGCAGAAATGAACCAATTAGAAACAAAGAGAACAGTACAGAGACTCAAGAAAACCAAGGTCTGGTCCTTGGACAAAATCAACAAGATAGACAAACACTTAGCCGGACTAACCAGAGGGCACAGAGACAGTATCCAAATTAACAAAATCAGAAGTGAAAAGGGAGACATAACAAGAGAAACTGAGGAAAGTTTTACAAAATCATTAGTTCTTTCTATAAACTGCAAAATCTCGATGAAATGTGTAGCAAGAGAATTGGATAATTATCTAGACAGATACCATAAACCCAAATTAAATCAAGATCAGATAAATTATCTAAACTGTAGTATAACCCGTTAGGAAATCTAAGCAGGCATTATAAACATCCTATTGAAGAAAAGGCAAGGGGTAGGTAGTTTTAGTTCAGATTTTTTTTTTTTTTTTTTTTGGATTTTTCGAGACAAAGTTTCTGTGTAGCCCTGGCTATCCTCTAACTCACTCTGTAGACCAGGCTGGCCTTGAACTCAGAAATCTGCCTGCCTCTGCTTCCCAAATGCCGGGATTAAAGGCATGTGACACCACTGCCCGGCTTTTGGTGCAGAATTCTATGGGAGACCTTCAAGAAGAGCTAAGACCAATACACCTTCGACTATTCCACATAATAGAAACAGAAGGAATGCTACCAAATTTATTCTACATATACTTGTTTTAAAAGTCAATTATTGATTTGAAATGCAACACTGCTATAGTCTCTTGTCAGTTCTCTTTGCCCTTCAATCCCAAGTCATTAAGAATTCCTTTCTGTGCTGGAGACATATCTCAGTGGTTAAGAGCATTGACTGCTCTTCCAGAGGTCTCGAGTTCAATTCCCAGCAACCACATGGTGGCTCACAACCATCTGTAATGGGATCCAATGCCCTCTTCTGCTGTGTCAGAAGACAGCAACAGTGTACTTATACATGAAATAAATAAAACTTTTTTAAAAAGAATTTTTCCACTTTTAACTCTCCTGCTTATTATTTATTTCTGTTCATAGGAATGTTGCCTGTAGCTGAGACTTGCCTCTGTATGTAACTGAAAATTGCTTTGAGTACCCAATCTTCTCTCTGATGCTCAGTGCTGCAAAGAATGTTGTTTGGAGCCTTTCGTGGGTGTTTATTGTGAATCATAGATTTTGAATATTGGAGCAAGGCTCTACCATCAACTCTATCCAACTATTTTCCTTGAAAAGAAATATGTTGGCCTGCTATTCCATTTTAGTAGACAATTAGCATGCCTACCTCATGTAGCTGTCACTACAGGTTTGCAGAGTTTTCTCTTTGATTGGGAGTGATCCACATCACTTGGTTGGAAGGACAAAAGTCAAGTGTAGTGTGGGCAGGAAAGATGTATTCTCCATTAAGAAAATTTGTTACAGTCTCAGAGGATGCACATGACAGCTACAAACCTCTTTAACTCAAATTCTGGAGAATCTGATGCCTGCTTCTGGCCTCTGTGGGAATTGAATGCATGTGGTACAAAGACATTCAGCAAGCTGAACAACCACATATTATTAATTTTTCTTTTAAAATAAATGTTATTTTAATTGTTATGTTCTGTAAAAGTGTTAATTGTTATCCACCTTGCCTGTGTAGTTTTTATCATGGGCACTTCTCCTCCATGAACTCTGTTCTCTTGAACTCTTATTTAATTTAAAAACATATTGATAAGCCCAGCGGTGGTGGCGCACGCCTTTAATCCCAGCACTTGGGAGGCAGAGGCAGGCGGATTTCTGAGTTCGAGGCCAGCCTGGTCTACAGAGTGAGTTCCAGGACAGCCAGGGCTACACAGAGAAACCCTGTCTCGAAAAACCAAAAAAAAAAAAATGATAGGTATGATAATTTGTAGAGTTTTTGTTTAATGTGAGCAAAGACCTGGTCTGATTCACAAGTACTGTACGATTAGACTTAATGCCCATGCTTATAACCCCAGCACCCAGGAGCTGGAGCAGAAAGAAAAACATTTAAGCACATGTTCAGGCAGGACACAATGAGTTTGAAATCATCCTGGATCACAGTTCATCACTAATTGCATGGAGTGAGAACAGCACATAGGCCTTTCCGTGCATCAAATGATAACTCTTGTCAGAAGGCTTCTCTGTAGTCCTCCTCCTCCTCCTCCTCCTCCTCTTCTTCTTCTCCCTCTCCCTCTCCCCCTCCCCCTCCCCCTCCCCCTCCACCCCCTCCCCCTCCCCCTCCCCCTCCCCCTCCCCCTCCCCCTCCCCCTCCCCCTCCCCCTCCCCCTCCCCCTCCCCCTCCCCCTCCCCCTCCCCCTCCCCCTCCCCCTCCCCCTCCCCCTCCCCCTTCTTCTTCTTCTTCTTCTTCTTCTTCTTCTTCTTCTTCTTCTTCTTCTTCTTCTTCTTCTTCTTCTTCTTCTTCTTCTTCTGCCTAGGCTCACATTGAATATTGTATAATGATTATAGTTTTCAAATATCCTAAACTTTGTGATTTTTAGCATAAAATTTCTCTACTTTTCCTGATGTGAACCAAATTGGTGCTTCTCTGTAAACGTCAACTTACAAAAATGAGAGAACCTCCCATGCCAGTTTCAGTGGAAATTACATAAATGCAGAATACAGTGAAGTTCCTCATGATGTAGGAACTTTTATTTCTGTGTGTCTTTGTGTTTTTGAGTTGTGTGTGTATCTGTGTTCATTCCATGTTTGCATGTGTGCATGTTGAGCAGTGTCTGTGTGTCAGTGTGTGTGTGCTTGTGTGTTTGTGTGGGTGTGTGTGTTTATGTGTGTGTGTGTCTGTCTGAGTGTTGTGTTCATTTGTGTGTGTGTCTGTGCATGTGTCAGGGTGTTTGTCTGTGTGGGTGTGTTTGTTTATGTGTCTCTCTGAGTGGTGTGTGTGTATGTGTGTGTGTATGTGTGTGCATTTGATGACACCGGTGCTGGGAATTTTTATAGTCTTTATATACACAATATGATAGATCCAGGCATGTTAAAGAAATAGATATATCAAAGTCACAGAGGGTGATATGCATGACAGATTCCCTCATTCCCAAGCTTTCTCAATGGATCTGCATGTAATCCATAACTCACACAAAATATTAGTTCCAGTCAGCATCTTAGGTTTTTTTCAAGGGTCCATTTTATGTAACTCAGATCCTCCAGTTTGCACAACCACCACAAATACCTGAGCTACCTTCCTTACCTCATTTGAAGAAATGAATATATGTCAATGTGTCTTACATTCCTGTATTTAGCCTTTCCCATACTTAAGGTTTTTCACAAATTCTCCTGTCTTTCCATGAATCCATCTCTGGTGATGCTGTGACAAGATGAATATGAGTGGGCTGGCACTGTAGTCACCTTTGAGACTGTCCTTTTTGGTGTTTGTACAATGGATCCTTCTACGCTGTTAAACTCACCAAAGGGGTGATATAGAAAGAGCAGCAGTTATGGTACCTCAGAGAAGAGTCCTTCTAAGGGGACAAATTCAAACAAAAGAGATGACAAAGACTCTCCAAATAAGACAGTCCTGGAAGGCAGCACACATGGAAGGATTCTGTTATGTGATTCAGGTAACATTCATAATACACAAAAGCCAGACTGTTAGGACCATTATATTTCCATTCAGGATGTAGTTAAGAACATAATTAGGGCAGAATTACACTTATTATAGGAAGAAAATAGGCAAGAGTAACACCTAAAAACCAATGTCATGCTTTGTATTGGGTGTTAGAAGACTGATTTTTTTTGGCCTTCTTGTAAGGTCAGTAATTTGATAAAAAAAATTGAGGAATTTTGGACAACCCCTTATTAAGTTAGATTCAACTACTAATTCTCTTCTATTACACTCTTGTAGTGTATGAAGAATTAAATTTTGAAGAAATACTCCTAGCATCATTTTTAACATGGGTTATGTTTTACAAGGTGAAATGTGCATCTATTATGAGTTGGACAATATTCCATAGCCCTTCACAAAAGGATACAACTTGAGCTGTTTGCTTCATCAGAACCCTGCATGAAGAGCAGGTACCTGCTGCTCCTACATCACATTTAAATCAGGGAGCATGCATGGTTACTGCAGTGAAGGACACAGTCTATTAGTGAGAAGTTCTCTTTGATAGTGAGATGGTGTTCTATTTTGGTAAATATGGATTTTAGATTTGGCCTCAGTATTTAATAAGGCTGTTCACTTTTCCTCAGCTGTATGTAGACCCTGCCAAGCTGAAGTAAGCAAAGGGCTTTTCTTTCATCTGGGATATTTAGATGCATCTATATATGACAAAGAGAATCAAGAGTGGGAACATATTTTCTAAATAACATTTCACAGGATCAAACATAATTTTTGAGGACTCTTGTCCCTTCACTTGCTAAAGAGACACACTGCATTCTGAAAGTGATCATGCTTTACATATGCCTTCTTAAGATTACACATTTAGCAAAATCAACTTCTGTTGACCTTCTTTAAAGGTCTGTTGAAATTTCATGTCTAGGTTATCACTTGATCTTTTGAAGAATCTCTGTATCTTCAAGCTTTTCTTTGTACTGTTTTCCCTCTTAGTGAACATTACTCAATATCCTTGCTTGGGCTGAGTGTGATTGCCCATAGAAGCTCTGAGGGAATCATCCCTGTATTTTGACTCTCCTCAATGTAGACTGGACACAGGATAGAATAAAACTTAGATTACCGCCAGTTTGTCATAAATGTTGATTTGAAGACAGATACTTTAATCCCATAGGTATTTCCCAAAACTTTTATGTCCTAAGTGACTTAAATACCTCATTTATTCCTTCAGAACTTCCAACAGCTTTGTATCCTTTCTTTTCTTCGCATTTGGGAAATTTCCATCGTAATCTATATATAATTTTCTTATTGAAACCATTTACATGTTTAGATCATTCTAACATTTTATAAATGTTAATACCATAGCATGCAATGGGCTTAACAAAAAAATCAAAATCTATTGTGAGAATATATATTCAGGGATGGGAAATAAGCAATTTATATCCCCTCTTTCTAATTTCTCAGTTGCACCGTATTTCAAAATTATCATAGTTCACCCTAGGATAACAGTGAAATAATTCATTTTACATACAAAAATTGATAAAATGTTTCTTCTGAGACTGTAGACATCCTGCAATCAGTCACATTAAAAATACTTTACTCAGTACATATGGAGACAAATTTACATTACCTAAATAGTTATTCCCCTTCCAAGTTGTACAAATACTGGCCAGCCATGTCATTTTTTTTTTTTTTGCATAGAGGTTTAGTAACATTTAAAAAGCCCTGGTGTGATTATTTTAATTTAACAAAGCTGAAGGTATGAAAATGGCTGTGGTTTAATTTAGAAGATAAGATAAGCCCCGTGCAGTATCTGCCTATCTTTGTATATTTATCTGTTTTTAAAGAAGATTTACTGCATATAGATATCTTTTAAATTATTAACATGTTTATGCCTGCATAAAATTTAAAATATGTATATATCACAATTAAAGTCATAGATGTGTTAGTCTTGTATGAGTGAGGACAATGTCCAGTATTAATAACATCTTCTGGTCTATTAGTAGCATACTCTTTAAAGGAAAGAATCAGACCCATATTATCATTTTATATTTATTGTCCCGGTGTGGATATATTGACTTAATATATTTTTGACCTTTCATATCAATATTTAAGTTTATTTTCGTTAGGAACAAAATGAACTAGGATCATGTTAACAAGTTTAATTTACTTGTAATTCATTTGCTATTAAGTACATGATGTGAGTAACAAACCATGTCTCAGGTGTATATTCTACATGTAATTAATAAAAAGTGAAAATGTATAAGGCATGACTTTGTGTCTATTGCTTATCTGGGATTTCTGTTTCATAATTTTCATTGTCAAGTGAAAACTTCACATAGACATCTTTAGTAAGCATATTTTTAGGTTGGGCAGAAAGTAAACCAGACATGTCTAGAGCAGAAGACTACTGAGGGCATTTTATCTCAGACGAAAATTAACTGCAGCAATAGCTGACAATGAGACCCAGCATAGGGTAGCATGAATGTTCTTTGCTGGCAGCAGGCTGTGTGGCTCTTGGCAACTTATCCTTTGATTATCTGTGGGGTTCTGTGAATATCAGTCTTTGCTTACTTTGTTAGTATGCTAGTTTTGGAGGTAAATGGCTGGAAAAACTTTAGGTTCTTTTGAGAAGCCTTTCTCTAAGTAAGAGAGAAGAGATCAGAATAATAATAAAACAAACCATTAAGATATGAAATGAGCTGGGCAGTGGTGGCTCACACCTTTAATACCAGCACTTGGGAGGCAGAGGCGGTTGGATTTCTGAGTTCAAGGCCAGCCTGGTCTACTGAGTGAGTTCCAGGACAACCAAGGCTATACAGAGAAACCCTGTCTCAAAAAACAAAAAAACATAAAACATCAATAAGTCCAACTAACAGTCACTTACTTTTTACCGTTAACAAGTTAAACAATCTACTAAAATGCTCCCTTTATCATCTGACCTACAATGGGCCTTAAACCGTGTCATACTTGCCACTCAAGAAAACACACACAGTATAACACATTCGCCATAAAAATGCATCCCCCAAAAAGTTCATTAAAAGAACACATCATATGTCGGGCAGTGGTGGTACACACCTTTAATCCCAGCATTTGGGAGGCAGAGGCAGGGGGATCACAGTGATGGAATAATGATCAACAATTAATGCCAATCAATAATCAATAAACACTAGTCAATAATTATCTACACTAATTGATAACCAATAATGATCAATAATTTTTGGAACATGCCTTTAATCCTAGCACTTGGGAGGCAGAGGCAGGCAGATTTCTGAGTTCGAGGCCAGCCTGGTCTACAGAGTGAGTTCCAGGACAACCAAGGCTACATAGAGAAACGCTGTCTTGAAAAACAAAAACAAAAAAAATGCATCCCCCAAGAAGTTCATTAAAAGAACACATCATAAGGGGCTGATTATTGTGCTAACAAAGTTAATACATGAGGCTGAAATATAATACAGCAAGGGAGTATTACTGCAGCTCCATGCTAAGATGTGCTCTCGAGAAATTACTACATGCAAGAGGTCAGGTATAAGGAGGTTAATTGGGAGAAGGGAGAGTGGTGAGGCCTGCAGATTGGGTAGAGGCAGACAGACAAGAGCAGAGCCATGAAGGCAGAGAAGGAAACAGGGGGCAGAGGACAAAAAACACTGGCATTTGTAAGGCAACACTTAACTGTACCATAAAACACCAGATTAATAAATGCTGGCATATCTCAAGCTTCAGGCTTAGGGACTCACTAGTAAGCCAGTTAAGTCATTGTTAGATCCAAAGAAGCACAAAGTCAAATTCTTCTAGCTACAAGTTAGACTATCACTGCATTATGGTTCATAAATACAGTATTCACATAGATTTCTGTAACTATATACGTTTATATCAAAGATTATTATGTGAAGCCTTACATACACTATGAAATTCAAATAGGCTTTGCTAAGATTTATGAGAGTCTTTAAAACATAATTTATCAACACACATGACTCTAGTTTTTGAAATCACCTTTGATTTGGTTTCTCTTTCTGACATTTGTATTAATGACATATTATATACATGAAAAATGGCTAAAGACACACAGAGGTTGTCAGCTAAGTCACTGGAGTGAGAAAGACAATTTATATGTTTTAGGGGCATATGTAAAAGACCCTGAGAATAAATTACTAATTCTGAGGACAGAAGAGTTTTGCTTATAAACTTGCTCTAGGCATGTGCAAGGGTGTTCAGTGGTGTCCATGTTATCATGCCCAGAATTTCCATGCTTCTTTTAAATTCTCCTTACCTAGATTATATGCCAGTCCAAAAGACTTCTTCCCTGGCCGGGCGGTGGTGGCACACACCTTTAATCCTAGCACTTGGGAGGCAGAGGCAGGGGGATGACAGTGATGGAATAAAAATCAATAATCAATGCAAATCAATCATCAATAAATGATGATCAATAATTATCAACACTAATTGATAATGAATAATGATCAATAATTGATGGCACATGTTTTTAATGCCAGCACTCGGGAGGCAGAGGCAGGCAGATTTCTGAGTTCGAGGCCAGCCTGGTCTACAGAGTGAGTTCCAGGACAGCCAGGGCTACACAGAGAAACCCTGTCTTGAAAAAACAAAAAACAAAAATATAAATAAATAAATAAATAAATAAATAAATAAATAAATAAATAATTCATCCCTTAAGAGTCAAAGAGATTCCTATTACAAAATTACTGGTTCAAACTCTGAATCTATATACCTCCTTTTAAAAGCAAATAACTTGAGAATTCTGCTAATGTGTATGTCACAGCCATTAAATACAACTAGTGAATGAGAATGTCCCCCAGACTCAGATATTTGGACACTTGTCAGCTGGTGGTGCTGTTTGGAAGGGATTAACAGGTATGCTCTTGCTGGAGGAAGTAAGTCCCAGGATGTCAGCTTTGAGAGGTTGAAGACTGTTGTCATATCCAGTCTGCTCCCTCTGCTTCCTGCTTTGTGGCTGAAGATGTGAGCTCCCAGCATTCTGCTCCAGCTGCCATGCCTGCTGCTTGCTGCACTGCTTCCCATCATGATGTCTATTAAACTGTAAACAAAGTTACTCTCTCATGGGAAAAGAAATGGGAAGGGGGCTTCCTCAGGTTTGCAGCTTACTTGGCAGAACACCAGGATTCTCTGCTTGAAAACAGAAGCTTCCTCTGTCTCAGGCAGCTGAGAATGACAAAGACTCTAGGTTGCCTGGAAGCCAGCAAGCTGGAAGCAGTCTCCTCATGCCATTTCTCTACAAATAGTCAAATATATCTTCAGATTTAAAGCCAGGTAGTACACCTATAATTTCAGTGTCTGGGAGGTTTAATGAGAATCAGGAGTTCAGGGCAACACCCATTTACATAATGAGCTCAAGACCAGACTACAGGAACACAGTCTCGGTTATAAATAATATATAAATAAGAAATAAAAATATAGTAATTCAGCCGGGCAGGGGTGGTACACACCTTTAATCCCAGCACTTGTGAGGGAGGCAGAGGCAGGGGGTCACGGTGATGGAATAACGATCAACAATCAATGCCAATCAATAATCAATAAATGGTAATCAATAATTATCAATACTAATTGATAACCAATAATGATCAATAATTGATGGCGCACACCTTTAATCCCAGCACTCGGGAGGCAGAGGCATGTGGATTTCTGAGTTCGAGGCCAGCCTGGTCTACACAGTGAATTCCAGGGCAGCCAGGGCTACACAGAGAAACCCTGTCTCGGAAAAACCAAAATAAGTAAGTAAGTAAATAAATAAATAAATACATAAATACATAAATAAAATAGTAATTCATTTGATAACTCATTTAAAATCACCTTATGCTCACCAGGGTTTCTGCTGAGGAAAGTCAGTTAGAAAATTCTTACTGATGGTGTAGTGAGGAGGGTAGACAGGTCTGACACTGACAAAGATGCTAAGACTATGGATATGGATCAGGGGTGCAGTACTTGCCTACCATTCAAGAGGCAGTGAGCTTGGTGTGAATACTGAAAAAAACAAACAAACAAACAAAAAACAACAACAACAAAAAAAAGCCAAGCAAACCCCATAGAAAACTAAAACTGCGTTTTCTATACTAAATTGTCCCAAGGCAAAGACACCTCCCAAGTAGTGGAAATTAGTTAAGAATAAGAGGAGAACAAAATTTACAAAGATCTGCTACTTTTTCTGAAATGGGATTCTTTCCCCTCTGAGAGTAGATAGTCTGTCAACTCCAGAGGAGGGGCTGAAAAGTGGGCCATGTTTTTAACAAACACCATACTAAATTAATGAGAACTGGAGTCTAAGAATTTTCCAAATATGCTGATCTCTATATTAGGTTGTTTGTATCTTAGAAATAAGAACAAACTAGAAGTAAACAAATTAAGTTTCCCAGAATCAAAGGCCACCTCTGTTAGAAGTCTGCACACAGCTTAGAACACACAACACCAAACCAAACAATTCCAAGGGGGGGGGGGGGTAAGTTATTCAGGGCAAAGATGGTGGGGGGGAGAAATAGAAGAAGAAGAAGGAAGAAGACAGTGAGATCAGGGGGTTCTGCCTGTTTTATATGGGCGGTGACATAGGCTCTCCCAGGTAAAGGTGAAGTAGCCAGGTGGCTTCTGGGAATGTATGGCTGTTGCCTTGGCAACAGTGTGGGGGTCGCCTAGATGTGATGTCACTGGGTTCAGAGCCTGATACCAACAACCTCACATTAGTTTATCTGTAAAGTGGACTGAAGTAACCCTGGCAAGAAGCAACTGGCTAGAGCAACTGTATTCCACTATGACAGCACTTTTGTTTACTCTACAGTCAATTTACAAATACAACTGGGACACAAAGAAATAAACTATACAAATGAGAGCCACCTAAGAACAAAATTAGTGGGTAGAGAACTTTAGCCTTTTCAATAACCATGCTATGTTCAAGGAGATAAAGCAAAGGATAAAAGTTAACTTACAAGTCTTTAGCCTTAAAACAAACTACAAATCTGTTTTAAGTTCAAGCCAACAGAGGCTAGCTAGCTATGCAGCCAGAGCCTATCTCAAACATACCAATCACCAAAATAAGTGCAAGTGCCTTTGAGTGATGTTTAATCAATCCACTTACTGTAATTATATCCAGATGTAAAGTGTTACCTTACCTTCACTTAGAGTTACAAGAAATATTTGTTAGCTAAAACAAATATACAATGAGTTGATGGGTGTGCACATTTACTCACATGGCATAACTCATGATGTGACACAAATGCAGAGAAAGCAACCTGTGGCAACTCGAGGATAAGGTGAGATAAGCTTAGTTTGGACCAAGTCCTATCTCTCTTCTCAGTACCTTTTCCCTTACCTTAACCACCAGTTTTCTACTTAGTTACTTACAACTGAGGACATTAAGTACAGTGGAATCCAGGGACATCTGCAATCAGTTCAATACCTGGAACCTACACAGAAACCAGACTCCTACCAGATGCCCCTGACCTCCACTTGTTGAGGTTTAGTCTGCCACTACGTATTGCAATGCTAACTGCAGGCCCCCAAGGGCTGACTGTCCCAGAGACAAGAGAGTCCACACATAGACCCAAGTGATGCTATTGTGATGTTGCCCCCAAATTATTTCCAACTGCTGAATAGAGATGCCAACAGTCAATACCTGATACTTGGACAGAAGAGACAGAAGCAGGTTTTAGCATTCCAGGACTTCCCCTGCATCAAAGAAGAACCTGGAAGGGAAAAGAAGATAAAGGGAGGAAGCTGCCAAGGGTTAGGTGAGTCATAAAATAATGACCATGTAGGTTGGCTAATTGGAGTTAAAAGCAGCTTAGACAAAACATGGCAAATTGTATAGTGGGATTATTGGCTGGGATAGAGACATATCAGCTAGAGGATCAATACCTGCTCTTATGCTAATTAAGGCTTATTTTAAGTATAAAGGTTGTATGTGTCTTCTATCTGAGAACTAAATGGCCAAAGGCAGGGTAGAACCCCTGAGTTGGGATTAAATAATTTCTACAACATCCACATACACAACTCCTGCACACTCACACACATAAAAATAATAAATGTAATTTTAATATTTATTTATTATATTTGTATGAGTATACTATAGCTATTTTTAGACATATCAGATAAGGACATCAGATTCTATTACAGATGGTTGTGACCCACCAGGTGGTTGCTAGGAATTGAACTCAGGACCTCTGGAAGAGCAGTCAGTGATGTTAACTGCTGAGCCATCTCCCCATTCCAATAAATGTAATTTTTAAAGAGGGTTAAAGCACTTGTCATTAAGCATCAGGACCCAAGTTCTATCACCAGAACCCCTGTGGTCTGACAACCTCCCTACTCATTGTCCTCTGACCTCCATATATGCACATGCACACATATAGACATACATACACAGAATAAAATAAGGTCATTATAAATTACTTACTTTATTTATTTATTAAAGGTTTTTCCCATCATCTCTTCTTGACCCAGACTCACTTCTGTCTTTGGTTGATGTAGCAGCCTGGGGCCACAAATCAACTGGGTTCACCTGAAAGGGGGGCTGGGAATGAAAGGGGACAGAGGGCGAGAAGAGACAAAGCCAAGACAAAGTTCTCTGATTAAGGCTTGAAATTTAATAATTGGCTTTCACATATAAAAAGAAAGGGGAAGCTCCACCTCCCAGAGTCTCTTCTCCAGGGCCTGGGCAAGGAGATAGCAGTCTGGGAGGGGTCAAGCATAGCTCAGCAGTGTGGGTGAGGGGTGTGCATCCTTAATCACTGGCCAGAGGTGTAAGGAATGAGCTCAGCAGGCAGTCCATTCAACTCAACTCCTGTGGCCCACTTCAGGTCTCCAATGCAGGCAGCTTCCCAGGTCCTTTCTTATTTGGATCTCTCGTGGTAAACAGCATGTTCCAGCCAGCTCAACCTAGATGGGTTTGCAGCCTGGGGGAAGGGCACAGGTTGACATAGCTTGTTCCCCACATCTACCTTTTCTTTCCTCATGCCTATCATGTTCGCATATGTTTCTCCTCCCTTAATGTCCACTTTTAAATCTATATTAAATGCTTTATAAACTACAGTTCTGGGGACTAGACAGATTGGTTCCAGGTTAAAAAAAAAACTTGCTGCTCATGCAGCCTGGAGTCCAAATCCCAACATCCTTCAGACACCTGTGACTATTGCTTCCATGAATCAGACAACATCTTCTTAGGCAGAAATAATGAAAAACTGCTTGTAATTTGGAGGAACATACACTTACAAATATATGCAAAACTTTGTCCTTTTAAAATGTAGCTCACAAAAGAGTTAGGATCTGACTCATGAGTCAAAGAGAAGTAAGTAAATATCCTGGTTCCTTTGTACCATGTGACCCAACCAAGTACTATTATCTCTACAAACCTGTTTCTGAGTGTGCCATATTTATACAGTGCTTTTGAATATTAAATGGGAAACTTAGCAAAGAGTTGTGGAACATAGCCCAAACATTGTAATTTACCAATTATTATTAAATTCTAACCAGCAACCTCAGACAAATGTTGTCTCGATACATGTGGCAAAAAACATCCAAGTAGCAGCCTAGGCTTGGAATTAGACAAGGTGTCTATTGTAGCACCTCTGTACCAAAACTTGACATATGCATTCAGGGTCAATGTACTAAGAGACATTCACCAAAAGTTTTAACTATCCTTCCATCTCCCAAAGAGTTCTACATGACTAATATAACAAAGCAAGTGGCTCTCATAAGCCAGTAGAGCTTGCTAGTTTTCTCCTCCCCAGAGCTGCTTTGTGCCCTGATAATACTGGCAGATGGTGACATGAATGACAAGAAATGCACCAGGCCTGGCACTTGAAAATGTTTGGGTCAGGCAGTGGTGGTGCACACCTTTAATCTCAGCACTTGGGAGGCAGAGGCAGAGTTCCAGGCCAGCCTGGTCTAGAGAGTGAGTTCCAGGACAGCCAGGGCTATACAGAGAAACCCTGTCTCAAAATAAACAAACAAGAAAAGAAAAGAAAAGAAAAGAAAAGAAAAGAAAAGAAAAGAAAAGAAAAGAAAAGAAAAGATAGGAAAGGGAAGGGAAGGAAAGGAAAGGAAAGGAAAGGAAAGGAAAGGAAAGGAAAGGAAAGGAAAAGAAAATGTTAGGAAAAGCATGCACTCAATGCAATGTTATCTGTCCTTCATTCTATTAAGAAAAATAAGCCAAATTGTCCTGAGAGGAATGAAATATACCTGTAAAAAACAAAGTTAGATGGTTGTTCATTAAATAGTGGTCACCTGAAGTGTCATTTTGTTTTGTTTTGTTTTGTTTTGTTTTTTAGTTTGTTTTTTTTTTTTTTTTGAGACAGGGTTTCTCTGTATAGTCCTGGCTGTCCTGGAACTCACTCTGTAGACCAGGCTGGCCTCGAACTCAGAAAACCACCTGTCTCTGCCTCCCAAGTGCTGGGATTAAAGGCTTGCGCCACCACCACTTGGATCATTTATTTTTAAATTTCATTTTCTGTTGGAAAATAAGAGTTGGGAAAGTATTACTTCTACTCTTATTTACTTCATCTTCAAGTGAAGAAAGCATGAAATTGTTCAGTGGCTATACATGACTGTAATCTCAACAATTGGGGGGTTCCAGATGTACGAGAATCAAGAGTTCAAGGTCATCTTTGGTCATGTAGCCAGTTGTCTGGATACAAGGATACAAAAGAACTTGACTCTGCTGTCCAATAGCAGGTAAGGTGTTGATGTGTATACACTCTGCCTAAGAAGCAGCACAGGTCCAGCTCAAGCTGACAGCTCTGAGAAGTCCCAGCCTTGGTCCACTCAATTTGCCGTGAATGGGAATCTCAGACAGATTTACTGCTACTTTGGGCAAATAGATAATGAGGAGTTCAGCTTGTCACAAACACATTTAAAGAATAAAAACACTTTCAGAACATAAGAAGGTTGAGGTAATCCTTTCTGAAGTTCTTAGTGCCTGGAGCTGCAGGAAACTGTGGCATTCTGCAACCTTCAGGAGCCAATTTACATTGTAGGCTTAAAACTTACATTAGTTTAAACAAACAAAACATAAACAAACAAAAAAATGTTTAAACCAATGGGTCACTTCAGTTGTGAACTGTGTTAAGAATTAATATTATGAAAATACATTAAACCTTAAAATTTTAAAGGTTCTAGTAGCAGAATTTGTAGATGATTAAAACAACAAACAAGCTGTCTGGAGACCAGTATCCTATCTGTCATGAGCTGGTTGTGATAAGGGTTTAGGGTCCCCGTGGGAAGAGGAGGGACAGGTCCTCTCCACTCAGGAATCATATACAAGATTGACTGTGAGATGGTCAGTTCCCCGAGAGGGAAGAGAGTATGCCAGAGACAGAGGTTTGATATTTAATTGCTCTTTAATAATGCACAACAAACAATATATTATCACCAATGCTAAAGCTATTGTAACACCGAGGTATTGCCACATTTCCTATGCATTGACTCTATCAATATCGATACAATAAAATAAGCACACGCTTCTGTGCATCTCTTCATCCACATCTTTAATTTTAAAATATGGCTGTATAATCCTTTAACCCTAACTCAAACCCTGCTTGCTGTGGGGCATATTTCTTAAGTACACCTTTTGAAGTGAGAAACCCTTTATTAATCTTGCTCTTTTGAGATGTTCAGATCCACCTTTAATCTGGGCTACAGATTCTTTTGACAACCTACATATATAAAGAACATTGGACAGGTGGTGTTTTTGGTTTTGTTTTTAGTATTTGCTCTACTTTTTTTACAAAACAAAGGTGATTTGTTTGTTTATTTGTGTTTTAAAACTGGTATTAGTAAGTACTTATAATTATTAGAAAGTACTTATAATTAAGTACTTATATTAGTAAGAATTCTTCAGAATTCTGGTATTCACTGAAGATCAGCTGTAATATCCTGCAACATGAAATCAACCAGCCCTTGAGCTTTCTAATTTACCTTGTCCAACAGCCTTTATTGGGACATTCTATTACATAACCTTTCTGTATACAAAGATTCATTCTCTTTATGATTTGAGCTATGTTAATCTACAAAATGTGTACTAATACAACTGTTGTTTTTCTCCACTTTTCCACTAATGAAGATGTGCTGCCTACCAATAGTGCTCAACTGTGTTTCTCTTATTTTTCTGGCTTTTCTCCAGGGTTGATTGATACCTGTCATCTGGTGGAAGGAAGCTGCAGTTTCCCTGAGCCCAGCATGAAGCCACAAAACAAGACTCTTGTTTCCTAAAATTCCTCTTTAATGTTAATGGTGTTAATATTCTGTCTAAAACTCTACCTCACTGTTACCTGGTGACAGCCAGGTATCCTCTCCACAGCTTTCTCTCTTTAAAGAGAAATTGAATGTGTTCTATGTGTGTGGGGTAAAGGGATGTCTCAGCAGACTCTTGCCTCAGGCTGAGATATCTCTTCTCCCTAAGGAACCAGCCACAAGACAGTATAAGTATAGTATAGAATATAGTTTATTTAGGACATTGGGAGGGGAGTTAAGAGGGTAGTAGAGGCAGAAAAAGGCAGAGAGAGGCAGAGAGTAGAGAAGTAGAGGCCAGGCATGAGCATGGGGGGGGGGAAGGAAAGAGCCCAAGAGGGCAAGAGAAAGAGAATAAAAGGTCAAGAGATCAAAAGAGAGGAAGGGGTAAGCAGCCACCTTTACAGGGGGTCAGGCTTACCTGGCTCTTGCCAGGTAACTGTGGGGAGGAGCACACCTGGCTGTTGCCAGGTAATTGGGGTGAAGTTTAGACAGAATGCTAAGAAAAAACTGGGGTATCCTTCCACTTGTGGTTCAAATTGATACCTTCACTGCACACTGAGTACTGGGCTATGGAAACTGTTCACCTTGATTACACGAAGAAGAAGGCAAGTGCTGTGAGGAAATCTTAGGTAAGGTCCTGGTAAGTGCAGGATCATTGTTCTTGGGGCAGAACAGCTGGCAGCTTAACAGCCAGAGCTGGAATGCTGGGTTCTCCCCCAGAGCTTGGTGGGGTGAAATTCCTCTTTGAAGACAGAAACAAATGCTAATTGGGTGTAAACCACTCCTGAGCTCTTGAAAAGGTCTGATCCTGGCCCAGAGGCACACTTTAACCTTGAGGAGTGGTAAGACTCACTGGCCAATCAAGGCTCCCAGGCAGATCTCCCAATCAGACAAGGAGGCGGGTTCTTCCCGGTGTTATTTTGCAAGTTTGCTGTGCCTGTGCAGGCTTGAATGGTCATCTGTGCCCTGCTCTGAGCTCTGCTGTGGGTGCTGTGTGGAGGCCTCAGGGAAACTCTGAAATCGAGTCATGGTGAGCACAGGATCACTGCCCACAATGGGTAGGAGGAGGCGGGTGAGCAGTGGGTGCTGGGGTGCTGGGTCCTCTCTGGAGCTGCATGGGAAGCATCAGCCAGATGTGACCACCTGTGAGGCCACTGGTGATGCCCCTCATGTGTTAGATCAGGAGGTGACCTCTGAGTAACTTTATGTAAAATCAGCTGTCATGACTGATTCTGAATCTGCCCCAACATTTGGACCAGTTGCTTTATTATAAAAACCTGGGTGGTTTCTCTGACTCTGCAGCACATGTGTCCATACCCTTCTGTCTTTTACAGTATACATTAAGATGACAGGCAAAGCTGGGCAGTGGTGGCTCATGCATTTAATCACAGCACTTGGGAAGCAGAGGCAGGTGGATTTCTGAGTTTGAACCCAGCCTTTCTACAGAGTGAGTTCCAGGACAGCCAGCGCTACACAGAGAAACCCTGTCTCAAAAACAAACAAACAAACAAACAAACAAAACCTGTTTTTAAGAAGACAGGCAGAAATCTAACAGATCTGCTTTCATACATTACTTGTTTTAGTTTTGTTTAGTTTTTCTTAATTTTTTCCATTGCAGATTTTTATGTTGCTTTACTTTTATGTTTAGTGTTTGATTATTATGAGGTAAAGGGACTGTTTTCCCCTCCAATCTCTTGGGTCTTTTGGATGCTTCTTGTACATTAACATGCATGTTCTTTGGTTTAGGAAAATTTGCATTATTATTTTATTGAAAATATTTTCTAGACCTTTGTGCTGAGATTCTTCTTCCTCTATTCCAATCATCTGTAGTTTTCCCTTCTCATATGTTTCAGAGGTCCTGGTTGTTTAGGGTTAGGAAAGTTTTAGAATCCATTTTTATTTGTTGACCAATTTATTCATTTTGTCCTATTCTTCTTTAATGTCTGAGACTCTTCTTTCCTGTTCCCTGGGTGAACCTTGTCTCTGTAGTTGTCAGTGCACAGGTAATTTCAATGCTCTGCTCTCAGGGACTTAGCAACTGCTAAAGTTATTCCCTGCCTCCATCACCTGCTGCTGTTGTCAGGTGTGGTTTATATACATGGACCACCAGCTACACAACTCTCTCTCTGTTTGTTCCCAGTCTCTGTTCTCTGCACATGCCCCCTCTATTCTCTTTCTCTACTCTCAGGGCTCTCTTTCTGCTTCCTGTCTGTGTGCCTGTCTGCAGGTCCTCTTCTGTGCCTCTATCCCTTCCCCAGGTTCTCACTCATCTCCCTTCCCCCAAACAATGTCTTTTTTTTTTCCGGTTTTTGAGACAGGGTTTCTCTGTGTAAGCCTGGCTATCCTGGAACTCACTCTCTAGACCAGGCTGGCCTCAAACTCAGAAATCCACCTGCCTCTGCCTCCCAAGTGCTGGGACTAAAGGCATGTGACACCACCGCCTGGCTAAACAATGTCTTTTGTACCATATCTGTTGAATGTTTTTATTTCTCAGGACCTGCTGTGTTAGGATAGCTTGGATATTTTGGTGACATATTTTCCTGGTTATTATTTATAATATTCCTATGCTGGTGTCTAGGCCTCTAGGTTTAAGGTGATTATAGATTTACGTACTGATTTCTGCATTTCTCTTGCTTGATTGGACATTTTGTTCCTAGGTTGCTATTTGATGTCTGGATTTACAAAGAGAGTTGCCTGAGTGTTGCTTCTTTTACTTACGTGTTTGGTGGGTATGCTTAATAGGGAATGCTTGCTAATGTTGGGAGCAGGGAGAAGAGGTGGGCAGGAAGAGATGATCTTAGCATCCTCAAGGAGACATAGTCAGGACAGAGGTAAAGCTGCCTCTGGTGTTTAGTACAGTGCTAGGGGAAACTGTGATCATTGAATCTGGGATAACAGACAGTGTGGTAGATTTATAGAAAGCTTACCTTGTGTCCTGGCAGGTAAAGCAGTGATTGAACAGGGACTGTCTGCCCAAGAGGGACTGAGACACAGGGATGAGGCAGGAAAGGAAGGACAGGTGGGGATTGTCTATCTTACCTATAAGAGGCATGCACAGGGGGAGAGGCAACTTCCACTGGTATTCTGTCTCAGAGTAAGTGCAACTGATATTAGGATCTGCAGTAAGAGATAGTGAGGTAGGTCTTTGGATAAAGTACCTTTTCTACTTCAGTGCATGGCTTGTGGTTGAACTGGAGCATCTTTCAATAATAAGGACCTCAGGCACAAAGATGAGTTTGTAAAGCCCAATCAATTCTGTTTTAGAGAGTGCACGAAGTCTATTTGAGCAAACATCCTATGACAATCCCCCCTTGTCAACAGCCAGTCAAGGTACAACTGCAGGGTTGAGCTTCATGTAGATAACTAATTCACCTTACAGAGAAAAAGTTAGTCTACACATCATGGTTGTCAGATGGTTTTGCCCCGTTGATTGGTTCCTGCAGATTATGCTGGACATGTAGTTTTGAAAATATTAAGTTGATGACCTGTATGTTAATGTCTCAATCTTTCTGTAACTACAATAAATACCCAGCACCCCTAGACTTGGTCTCTCAGTTTTCATCTCATGTGAGGCTGACTGGTGAGAATTTTTATTACAGAACTCATAATAAAGACCTCCCTGTGTTTGCATTGCAATGGGCTCCTTGTTGGTCTTTGGGGTCTCTGTGAGTTGGACATAATATCTTAGTGTATTGACCCAAGATCCTCAGGACTTCCAAACAAAAGATTGAAAGGCTGTTTGTTAACATGCACCATTGTTGTTTTGGGGCCAGTGGCTTGCCTGCTAGATTTGTGTCTGTGTGCCTTGGTTTTCAGGTTTTTCTTGAGTATATGTGGAGGGAGATGACTAAATTGAATGTGAAACCCTGCTACAGTGAATACACTGGAGAGTCATAGCCCCAAAGTGCTTCAAAGATGTTCCAGAGACTGGTATTCTGGACAGTGTGCCTCTGGTCTAAATTTCTGGGAAGGTTAAAGCAGACTTTGAACACTGCTACAGGGCTCACACCTGCTGCCATCCTGTTTTCTTTTTTCTTCTTCTTCTTTTTTTTTTAAATGATTTATTTTTATTGTCTTTTTTGTTTGTTTGTTTTTGTTTTTCGAGAAGGGGTTTCTCTGTGTAGCCCAGGCTGTCCTGGAACTCATTCTGTAGACAAGGCTGGCCTATGGCATCCTGTTTTCATTTTCTCCTCTGTACAAGTGGAGGAATCTGCTGGGTAGCCTTTACCGCCCCCTTGTGGCTGTCTGTTATGTGTGTAGCACTTTATTATTCTGTGACTGAGGAAATGAGACTGTTTCCATTCCAGTTGATTTAGTTACTGACCCCTCACCTTGGGTTAAATCATTCTTACCAACAAAACTAATACCCATTGACTAGTCCATGACAGAAAACTCTTCAAGACAGCATCCAGGGCACAATCACTTTCTTTCTACCTTGTTTTACAGGGTGGAAAGGACAAAGACCTCATTTTCCCTCCCCTTTCATTCTACCCTCTGCCCAGTCTATAAGTGACTCTGTAGTTTTGGAGTTGTCATTAGATGGAAGGTTGTTCTTCATTCCAACAGAGTTAGCATATCTTCCTTGGACCAGAGATCCTGTCCTTTGGGGAGGCCATTTCCAAGTCTTTGGGGTAATCTGCTTCTCTATCCACCTTCCAGCTGTTTTAGCCACATCTTTGGTAGCACTGGCCTGGGAACCCAGGGTTAAAGACACCTCACCCCAGGTCAGCACAACCTCTGAGCTCCCCATTCCAGTGTATCCTTCCCTGCTCTGAACCAGATGCCCTCCCTATTTTGTCCTGGCTCAGCCACAACTCCAAGTCCCTCATGGGGTGGCAGGGGCTCCTGTAATTGATATGGTTAAATCATTGGATTTGATTTATAATGACTTCCTCATTTTTGTGTCTGTGACATAGTTGTCTTAAGTTCTCAGCATTTCAAATCTACAGTCATCTGAGAGACCCTCAATCGAGGGTGTGCCCTCATCTGAATGGCTGGTTTCTATGTCTGTGAGAGATAGTGTTGATGATTGATTAGGAAGGCTTTTCCACTGAGGGTGGCAACATCCCTAAGCAAGTGTTCCTGGGCTGGATGAGAGAGCAGGCTGAGCATGAGACAGTGACCAAGCAAGAGAGCAAGCCAAGAGACAGTGTTTGTCCATTCTTTTTGCTTTCAGTTTCTAATCGAAACTCCCAAAATGATGGACTGTGATCTGACAGAACCATGTACAACAGCCACTTATTATCTGAGATGCTTTTGCTCAGAGCATTCAATCACAGCAGCAGAGTAGCAAGTTAGAACAACAGCAACAACAAAATGGTATCCAGATGTGATTATGCTGCTGGACAGAATCTATGTTCCCTTTTGAAGGAATGTGGAGAATATCAGAAATTGAGATGGCAAAGTCATAGAAAGCTGTACATGGATCTTAATCAGTTGTTCTCATAGGACATGGAAGCTTGGGGTGTTGACAGTAGTGCAGCCAAAGGTAGCTGAGGTCGTGCTTGTTCAGTGGAAAATAGACTCTGAGAAAATTTTAGTTAGAGGTCATTTGTGTGATACTTTTGTCAAAAATCTTCCCTACTTTGGCTTATGCCCTGAGACATTGAGTAGGGTAAAATTTAAAACTAATATGCTGATTTGTATATTTTTATTTTATTTATATGTATTGTTTACTTTTCCCATTTATTTATATATTTAATTATATCTCAGTTACTACCCCCTCCCCATTCCATCTTCCACAGTACCTCATCCCTGACTCCTTTTTTCTCCCCAGGGAGGGTTGGGGGCCACTTGAGTATCCCCCAGTCATGGCATGTCAAGTCTCTGCAGGGTTAAGCACATCCTCTCCTACTGAGGTCAGACACACCAGCCAAGTATGGGGAACAGTGTGGACAGACAGGCAACACCTTAAGGGACATCCCCCATTCCAGTTGTTGGGGAACCCATGTGAAGACTGAGTAGCACATGTAGTACATATAATACTGGGGACCTCTGTCCATCCTGTGTATACTCTTTGGTGGGTGACTCAGTCTCTGAGAGTCTCCTAGGGCCCAGGTTAGTTAACTCTGATGGTCTTCTTATGAACTTCCTGTTTTAAAGGCAAATAGTAGGGTCTGTCTTACACTTTCAGGTGTTTAGTTCATGACCAACATAGCAGATAATAGGGACCAACTGAAGAAGGCATCACTGATGCTAACTCAGTCCTGGCAGGACAAATTTAAAATATAAATTAAAAATAAAATAAATAAAATAAAATATAAAGTATAAAATAAAATAAGGTTTAAAATTTAAAATATATAATAAAATAAAATGTAAAATATAAAACATAAATATAAAATATAATATAAATACAATTTTAAAATATAAATTACTAAAATAAAGTAAAATATAAAGTATAAAATAAAGTTTAAAAATCAAAATATATAATAAAATATGAAATGTAAAATATAAAATTTAAATTAAAAGTACAAAAATAAAATAAAATATAAAATATATCAAATATAAAATATAAAGTATAAAATATAAAATAAAAAGTAAAATATAAAATAATATAAAAATAAAATATAAATATAAAGTATAAGTATAATAATATTTTAATTTTATATTTTATTTTTAATTTTAGATTTTATATTTCTAATATCTTAGAAAAAAACTTTCCCCGGTATGCAATACCTAATAAGGTAATAGGACCCGATAATGGACCCGTCTTTGTTGCCCAGGTAGGTCAGGAACTGGCTGCCCAGCTGGGGATGAATTAGAAATTGGGCATTTAGGCCCCAGATTTTAGGACAGGTAGAGAAAATGAATAGAACTCTAACAGAGACCTGGACTGACTTGGCCTTGGAGACTGGCGGGAGTGATTAGACAGCTCTCCTTCCCTTTGCCTCATTCCATGTTCAGAACACTCCGACAGGTTAAATCCTGTGTGGCAGCTGCCACTGCTCACTGAGACAGAGGGGCAATCAATTCTTTTCCTTTTTTCTTTTTTTTTCCTTTTTCTTTTCTTTTTCTTTTTTTTTTGTTTTTGTTTTTGTTTTTGTTTTTGTTTGTTTGTTTGTTTTGTTTTTCGAGACAGGGTTTCTCTGTGTAGTCCTGGCTGTCCTGGAACTCACTTTGTAGACCAGGCTGGCCTCGAACTCAGAAATCCGCCTGCCTCTACCTCCCAAGTGCTGGGATTAAAGGCATGCACCACCACTGCAGGGCTCTTTTTCTTTTTTTATTCCTTTTTTTTTTCTTTTTCCTTTTTTTTTCTTTTTTCCTTTTTTTTCTTTTTTCTTTTTTCTTTTTTTTCTTTTTCTCTTTCTTTTTCCTTTTTTTCTTTTTCTTTTTTTCCTTTTTCTCTTTCTTTTTTCCTTTTTTCTTTTTTTTTTTTTTTTCTTGTTTATCTTTCTTTTTTTTCTATTTTCTTTGTTCTTCAGGGCACTCAATCCTAATATTGTTCTTTCCAAATCCCTGTTTGCCCACATGAAAGTGTTCGAGGTGGCTCAACATATGAGACCGGAGGCCTGAGCACCAGTTCCAAGCAGGAAACACAGTCTGACATCACTGAGCTGGAAACTTGGAACCCAGCTGAATGCACCTGATGACGACCCCAGCCTCAACCCCAGATACATGGGCTCTAGTGGCCGACTTTGTAGGCTACAAGCTAAGGCAGAAGGGTTATGTCCGAGGAGCTGGCCCAGGAGAAGGCCCAACAGCCGACCCGCTACACCAAGCCATGCGGGCAGCTGGAGATTAATTTGAGACCCGCTTCTGGCGCACCTTCTCTGACCTGGTTGCTCAACTACAGGTGATCCCAGGCTCAGCCCAACAATGCTTCATCCAGGTTTCCGAGGACTGGCGCACCTTCTCTGACCTGGTTGCTCAACTACAGGTGATCCCAGGCTCAGCCCAACAATGCTTCATCCAGGTTTCCGAGGAACTATTCCAAGGAGGCCCCAATTGGGGCCGTCTTGTGGCATTCTTTGTCTTTGGGGCGGCCCTGTGTGCTGAGAGTATCGACAAAAACTTAGAGCCATTGGTGAGGCAGATACAGGATTGGATGGTGGCCTATCTAGAAATACACCTGGCTGACTGGATCCACAACAATGGCGGCTGGACGGAGTTCACAGCCCTGTACACGAACAGGGCCCTGAAAAAGACATGGTGTCTACAGGAAGGAAACTGGATGTCAGTAAAGACAATATTGACGGGGGCCGTGACACTGGGGGCCCTGATATCTGTAGGGGTCTTTCTTACATTGGTTTTTCTTCATCCAGGCTGGTGAACTTTTGTTAGAGAAAGGGTAAGTGCTGTTCAGATTTTAGTGTTACCCCATCGATATCGAAATTTAGGTCAGGAAAACGAAAGTTATGATAATACTGAAGTTTAAAATTTCTAAAAATTTACATTAGAAGTGGGGTGGGAACGGGCCTATGAATAGTTAAGTTTTTATGATTAAAAACCTAATGGAATATTAACAATATGGTAAAGCCTTTGCATGTCATAGTTCTTTACACACACACAAAGAAATCACACTGGAGAGAATCCTCATTAATGTAATCACTGGGGGAAAACTGACAATTCACTTTTATCTGTGACTACATAATAGAAAACATTCAAGAGAGTGACTCAATGTAATCAAGGTGTTAAGCCTTTGCACGACACAGTCATCACCCATTACATAAAAGAACACATACTGGAGAGAAACTGAATGTCATGAATGAGGTAAAGCCTTTCCAGGACACAGTCATCTCTGAATACACAAAAGAAAATGTGCAGAGTGAAATATATTAATGTAGTCAATGTGATAAAGCCTTTGCATGTCACTGTACTCTCCAAACACTTAAAGAAACATACACCTTGGAGAAACCTTACAGATGTAATGAATGTGGTAAAGCCTATGCATATCTCTGTAGTCTCCAAAGACATAAAAGAACACAAACTGAGCAGAAACCTTTTGATTGTTCTAAAGTTGGAAAATCGTTTACATGCCACAGTGATTTCTGAATACAGAAATGAACACATATGAGAGAGAAACCATCTGAAAGTAATTAACATGGTAAAGCCTCTGCACGTCCTAATCATATTTAAATGCATGAAAGAATTCATAGTTGAAGTAAACTGTGGTGATTTAAATATTCTTGACCCTAAAAAGTGGCAATTTTAAGAGATCTGCCTTGTGGGAGTAGATGTTACCATTTTGAAGGAAGTGAATTACTATGGTTGTGGTCTCTGGAGCTCAGGCCAGTACAAAACAGACCCTCCTACCACTTGGCTGGAAGACAGTCTCTTCTTGGATGCCTTCTCATGAAGATGCAGAACTCTCAGCTCCTTCTCCAGCATCATGGCTGCCTGCATGCTGACATTCTGCCTGCTATGATGGCAATGGACTAAACATTTGAAAGTGTAAGACAGACTGAATTAACTATTTGCCTTTAAAACAGTTGCCTTGGTCCCAGTGTCTCTTCTTAGCAATGGAAATTCTAAGACAGAAGTTGGTACCCCAGACTTAAGTATTATTGGTAGGCCTGACCATGCTTTTGTTGGAAGCAATGTGGATTTTTAGACTTTGGATTTGTACATGCATTAAGTGGAACTTCATGGGCTGTCCTAGTAGAACACATATGACCTAAGGGTGGTTTGAACTTTGCATAGAATTTTTATAATGTTATGCTGAAGAATGCTGCTGTGTTTTGCTCTCATTTGAAGGTAAACAGGTTTATTTTGTTAACTGGATTGACAAAGGAAGTCTCAGGAAAGCCAAGCATAGCTTTTGGCCTGTGCTTACTCTCATGGTGATTGTTTTGATCATGCTTAGTAATCTTAGAAAGGAAAAATATGAAATGTTAGCTTCAAAGAGAAAATCTCACCAGGAAGTTGAATGAAGCTAAATCCTATGATCAAAGACACACAATGGCATTAAAGAAATGGTGATATTATGGCAAGATTCCATCCACCTAAACATATGGATGTGAAGTTGTATGGATGAGAACTGTATAATGTTAGGCATTATTATTAACTGGTTATTGTTTTTATGTGGACATAAGAGGATAAAAGTATGTGTCAAATTGACAATCGAAAGATTGTGATTACTATACTGGGTTTTCAAGTTAAAATCTAAAAGGATATAGGATATGCTTAGGTCCAGGTGTGGTGGTACATACCTTAAATCCCAGGAGATGAACATCAAGCAGATTTCTGATTCATGTCTTCCTGGTACAGAACAAGTTTTAGTTAATAAAAAGCTTAGGTATGGGCAAAGTGTTACACACGTATTATTCAACATTCAGAAGACAGAGCCATGCAGATCTGAGTTCAAGATTCATCTACAGAGCAAGTTCAAGGACAGCAGAGCTGAGGCAGTGAAGGTGTTGAAAACTAGAAAGCTGGTGATGATGTAATAGAAGGGGCGATGTTTGAGCCCCAGCAGGCAGAGGAACTCAGTAGCTTTGTCCTTGTGGCTCTGCTTTTAGAGGAAAGAATAGAAGGGATGACTGAGACCATTGATGCTGGTTGGCTGTAGCTAGAAGATAATAATAATAATAATAATAATAATAATAATAATAATAATAATAATAATAATCAATGCTGATCTATAATGAATAAACAGTAATCAATAATTATCAATACTGATTGATAACCAATAATGATCAATAGTTGATGGCACACACCTTTTATCCCAGCACTTGGGAGGCAGAGGCAGGTGTATTTCTGGGTTCGAGGCCAGCCTGGTCTACAGAGTGAGATCCAGACAGCCAGGGCTACACAGAGAAACCCTGTCTTTTAAAACCAAAAAACAAACAAACAAACAAACAAAAATCTACAGGTTCCCACGGCCCCCAGAGTAAAAGATGAAGTTCTTACAAAAATCCATCCATCTCTTCCTCCCTCCCTTTCCACACTCCTCACTCTGGCCAGGACCCATTCTGTTCTCTTACTTCAGAGCCTGAATTCAGCCTCGTTGTTCAGTCTACCTGAGTATTCTTTCCTCAGATCTCCACACCGCCAATTCGCCTGCCTCTTAACTGTCATTCAGATGTCTCCTTCTCTGGGATGTCCCCACCACACTCTCACCACCTTCTGCTTCTCCAACCCACTTATTCCCCAAACACAAGGGAACATGTCTTTTTACTACAGAAACTGTTTATGATGTCAACCGACTAGAAACCACCTTCAGAAGGGCAAAGGTGTATCTGTCCGGTTCCCTGCCACATTTCCACATCCAAGAACAGAACTCTACATGTATGTGGAGAGGGGCAGCGGCAGGGGGTCTGCACATTTTTCTGCATCAGTGAGTGAAGGCAGGCAGGCCTGGAGGTAATTTCCCTTAGCTACCATCTTGATTTTCTTAGAGGGGATAGGTAGGCTGAAGGTTATTCCCTGCCCAGCAGAGACCCCAGATGCCCTGGCTCTTCCACTGGGATGTAGGACAGGTATCCCTTGTCCTAACTCTGCACTTCACTTGCTTTCTTCATTTAGGCTGAAATGAGGCCCTATATGGCTAACCTGGACCAGCAGAAAGTGCCAGGGAGGAGGCCAAACAGGATGCCAAGCCTGAAGGCCTCCACTGAGCTACAGTGGGAGAACTGAGGTGAGGATTGATGTGTTCTTCAAAAGGTTCAGAGAAGACAAGCCCTCTGAACCCACTGACACCAGTTACATGCCTCCAGCCACTTTGATCTCCCATTCCCTACTCTGAACCAAGAAGAACCACCCCCCAAGTGATGTCTACTCCAGTGGTTAGGGCCAAGCAGCTGTTCCACCATGCCTCAGATACACTCCCCACACGCAAGGCAGACAGCTCATACTGCTATTTTAAGTTCTGCAGGCCCTCACAGTGACAGAGGAGGGTCTGTGAGCAAATTCAACATTAATTCTCAATCTTTTGTGTGCCAGGTGAGGCAGGAGCATGTTCCCTGGCAAGATGCAGTTTTTGGAAGAGTTGGCACTTCAACTAATCTCTGCAGAATGGCTCTAATCCCACCAGGATAAAGGCTTTCCAAGCTAATGGGCCATGTGACTAAAGGCACAAAGGCAGGTAATTTCCAGACCCATGCAGGAAACAGAGACTTGGCTGCTACTTGAAAACATAAGTCTATGAGGCAAAGGTCAAATTCTGAAGAGCCTTGTGCTACACTGAGAAGCCTGAAAACAAGCAACAGGGACCCTCTGAAGCTTCCAGGGTGGCAGTATGACATGACCCGAGGGATGCTTGGGGAAGGAGACTCCGACCACAGCAGTGGACAATGAGGTGGTCACTTCGGTGGTTCTCTTCTGAGGGAAGCATCAGACAGGGAGAGTGTTCACAGACTGCACTGAGGGAGGGCTCTGATGGGTAGCAGGGATGCAGGAAACTCTGCTTCTAGGGGGGCACTCCAATTTATCTTAATTAGGTTGAACTGAGGAAAGCAAAAGGAGGGAATTCTGTGCAGGCACTGGAAAGCTGCCAACTCCAAGATCCTGTGTTGTGATCTGGTGCTGAACGTCCTTCATCTCTTCCATTACTTTTATTTATTTATTTATTTATTTATTTATTTATAGAGACAGAGGAGGGGAGTGGGGGAGATGAGAGAGACACAATAGAATGGCTCAGAGAACAAATGCTCTGGTTCTTTTGGTGCCTCACTTTTATCAGGGGGTGCAGCTCTCTCAGTACCCTATAATCACAGTGCAGGCAGGGATGCAGCCAGTGACTTACCATTCAGGCATGGACGTGTCCTGGACAGCAGGTCCTCCTGCCAGTGTCTGCCAGCTCAGATCTTATCCACAGGATGGGAAAATAGGCCTGAGAGTGGAGGGGTTTGGGCCAAGGTCCAACTGGTCCTCTGTGATCTCAGGACACGGGACACCTACAATTGTCGTTTGGCCCTGATAACAGCAGCTGCCATTCGGGGCTTACTATGTGTCCGAAACTGCGCTAGTTTTTAAACTTCATAGAATGCTTGAGGAAGTATTAGTCTTGCCACTTTGCAGATGGAGTAAGTGGGGTTCAGAGGTTAAAGAGATCATTCAAAGACATGAAGCCAAGACTGAACTGGAACACTTTAGCTTCAAAACCTAAGTCCTTAACCTATGCCACACTGACCTGATAAGAGGAAACACACACACCCCACCCCCGCCCACATTCCAGTTTGCCAATAGTCTTCCTGGGAGAGAAACACATCAAGGGAACCAGTCTTACAGTCCTGCAAGACTGCAGGTGCTTAAGGCAAATGTGGCCCTTGGGTTGGATTGGCCAGCTCTCAGTTAAACAGGCCCTGGACCAGGCCCTTCTTCTTCTGTCCCACTTTCTAACTCACCTACTATCATGCTCCTCATGCCATCACTGGATCCCTGGACTCCAGTGACTGCAAGAGGTCATGTTCAAGTCTCACCTTGATTCTTTCCCACCAAGGTGATAGAGCCAGTGGTTCCCCCTGCTGTACTTGGCTCTATCTTGTAGGAATGCTGCACTGGGCTGTACCCTGGAGATCAATACACATGCTGTAGGCTATAGCCCAGACAAAAGACCCAGAGGGCTCACAACCACAAAAGCCAAGGGTCTTTGTGCAGTCAGCACCTCCCTACTAATAAAAGAATCAGAAAGGACCACTAAGTCCTACACCAAACACCACAGGAAAACAAAGACACCAAATGATAAGACCAAATAATAAGAATTAAAAGAGTAATAACTGCAATCTTTTCCTCCTTCATTTCCTCCCATGTGAGTAAGATGCTATAGAAAGGAGTTTCTTAACTAGTGATTTAAAAAACAGTGGTTTTGTTTTTCTTTTTAACATTCTTAGTTTCTCAGAGTATATGTGAACAAAGTCGAAGAAATTAAATTTGGCAAGATACATTGAAGAAAATTTTGCATATTCTAGACACTAATTCTAAAAACTGTACTAGGATCCACTCTAAAGTAACATTTACCAGCAAAACTTGTAATTATAAACAGTATAATCTAGCCAGGCAGTCTTTAATCCCAGCACTTGGAAGACAGAGACAAGTAGATTTCTGAGTTCAAGGAGAGCCTGATTTACAGTGTGAATTCCAGGACAGCCAGAGCTACACAGAGAAACCCTGTCTCAAAATAAATAAATAAACAAATAAAAATAAATAAATAAACAAACAGTATGATCTGCCCTCATTAGGCAAAGCAACTATTTTGATTGATTAGTACTTAATTTTAACTTAACAAAACTGTCCTGAATGATTCAGTCATCCCAGAGACAACAATACAATACCACAGTAATGAAAATGTAGCTCCAGCTTTTGTCTACATAACAAGGGACTACAGTAAGGACTGAAGAGTGCTAATATGCACATACATTAAGAGTCTTGGTCCCAGAGAAACAATGTAAAATTATCTAAACCAGGCAATCGAGCAGTGGTGTATGAACAGAGATCTTAAATACTAAACGTGTATCAGCCAACTGCACAGGTTAAAAAATGCAATACTAACTTACATATTGTGAATAATTTGCTGTGGGGATAAACATACACAAATGTGACCATAAGAAGACTCAAAATTAAAAAAAAAAATTGGGGAGTAATACCCACTAAACAAAGACAAGTGCTAAAATGATCAGAAAGGAAAGAATCTAGATTGGGTGAATTAAAACTCAGGAAGAGTTTATTTGGAATCAAAAACAGAAAATAAAATTAAATAAATAATTTGGGGGTGGGGACAGAAACTGATGGAACAGTCTCACCATGCAAAAGAAAGTGGGTGAGTAGGTATCTTAGAGTTTTATTGCTGTGAAGAGACACCATGACCAAGGAAACTTTTATAAGGAAAACATTTCATTGGGCTGACTTACAGTTGCAGAGTCTCAGTCCATTATCATCATGGTGGGAAGCATGGCAGCATCCAGGCAGACATGGTGCTGGAGAAGCTGAGAGTTCTACATCTTGATCTGTAAGCAGCAGCAGGAGACTGTGTCCACACTGGGCACAGCTTGAACATCTATTAAAACTTCAAGGCCCACCTTCACAGTGACACACTTCCTCCAACATGGCCACACATACTCCAACAAGGCCACACCTCCTACTAGTGCAGCAACCTATGGGACAAGCATTCAAATACATGAACCTATGTGGGCCATTCCTATTCAAACCATCTCAGTAGATAAGTCTTCAGACAGGAAGTGCATAGATAAAACTATATATAACTTAAAATTTTCGGATATCTTCACCAACCCACAAGACAAACTACTCAACCACTGAAGAGATTAGACCCAGGAAGAGTAGACAGAGCTGGTAGAAGAGACAGCAAAAACAAAGAAGTAATTAGGTGATACCCTTTCCAGACTGAGAATATGGCCCTCTCCTGACTTCTTTGGCAAAACCAAATGGTTACTGCTGTGTATGTACCCTTTCTCAATAAAGAAAGAACATCAGATCCTTTCTCAGGGAAATCACAAGCATGCACCACAAAGGATGTCAACCCTAATCCTGAGTCCCTGAATGAAGATCCTGAGAGATGAAGTGAAGCCTGGGTCGCTCTACAGACTCCAAGATGTTGGATGCGCCAAAGCTGAGAGACATCTGTCAGGGAGATTGGCTTACACAGAGTGGAACCAGCCTGTTAGAGACGTATTCTGCAGGCAGAAAAGATGAAGGGATGGAGCCATCTAAGCCCTCTGATATCAGATATTAAGCTAGAGAACTGGGTTTCAACCTTCCTAATGCTGCATCCCTTTAATACAGTTCCTTGTGTTGTGGCTACACCCAACTATAAAATTATTTTTGTTGCTACTTCATGACTGTCATTTTGCTACTGTCATGAATTTTTATGTAAACATCTGGTTTCAGATGGGTCAAGGCCCACAGCTGGGAATTGCTGAGCTGAGCATTCAGTGATTACATGATGCATTATCAGTCTTGTTGGGGCCAGCATTTTCTGACTATGCTTCCGTTCATCCTTTTAGGTATAGTAATGTATATCTGTGACATTTTATGCTGAAATTGATTCACTATTTGAACTCACAGGGTTTTGTTGAGACTGTGGAAGACTAAGGGGGCTTCTGAAGTAGGATTCAATACACTTTGCATTATAACAATGACCTCTGAGCCTTTGGGGCCTGGGAGTGGACTGTAGTGGTTTGAATGAGAATGTCTTCCATAGGCTCAAATATCTGAACCCTGGTGGTGACTTAACAGGCTACACCTCACTAGAGGCAGGCTCTGAGAATAATATGTAGACTAGCCTCAATTCTAGTTCACTATCTCTGCTCATGTTTGGGGTTTAACATGTGATCTCTCAGATCCCTGCCATGATGGTCTCATTATTCTGGAAGCACAAGCCAAAATAATTTCTTCCATAAATTGCCTTGGTCAATAGTTTGTTTTAGAGCAAAAGAAAAGTAAGGGGCTGGAGAGATGGCTCAGTGGTTAAGAGCACCGACTGCTCTTCTAGGGGTCCTGAGTTCAATTCCCAGCAACCACATGGTGGCTGACAGCCATCTGTAATGGGATCTGATACCCTCTGCTGATGTGTCTGAAGAAAGCAATGGTGTACTCATATACATAAAATAAATAAATTTTTTAAAAAATTAAATAATACAGACTATAAATAATTGAGTATTAAAACAATTTTTTTTCTTAATCCTAAAAAGTTCACAATAAAATTAGGCACCAAAAAAGTAAAACATTCTCAACCTCTGTGTTCCACTAAATATTTCAGACAGCGTCCCATCCTCCTGCATAGCAGAAGTGCGTCTCCAGCATCTGGATCTTATCAGCCATGTACTGATCCTACAACCAAAAAAAGGCAAGACAATAAACAACAGTTACAGCTCCCTGCCACACAATTAACTTAAAAGCCCCCTGCAGATTTTCAAATAGAGTCTTACTTTTTTAACCCTAAAATAATTAGGCTTCACTGTTTTGATTATCATGTTTTTAAAGTAAAGCTATAGGTGACAACAATCGTATATGTTGTCCAAACTGCAAATGATGTGTTTTTACTGATTATTAAAATTTTATATGTTCCCTGTATTTTCTCAAAATAGACACATGGAAAAGAAAATGTTTTACTCTGTATAGATAATTAACTGAAAATACTATGTACTAGATACTTATATATTTTCCCCAATTCTCAGTATTACTAGCAATGCTGAGATAAACTAAAATATATTAAATTGTTCTGAATTGACATGACAAACATTTTTGTATTAATGTTCATTTTTATTAGAGATCTGTCTGCTCCTGACACCTTCCTATATTGAATTCTAAGAAGAAATTGAACATCTTTGGAATACTCCAGTTGTGGTGAGACAGCCACTAGGCAAGAATTGCCTCTTCCCATCTACAGACAAATTACTGTCCTAGGCAACCAGAGGTAGCTTCCCAACCCTGAGCTGGGACACAAGGTGGTGCCAATGTCACAACATAGTTGGGGTTCCCTGAAAGAAAAAACTGGGACCCACCATCAAGGATGCCAGGGAAGCAGCCTTCACAACTGTAGATCAGCATCTCAAAAGTTAGCAGCTATCTTTCCAAAGCTTTCTCACAGACACAAAAAGCTGATCAAGGCATCTCTGCCCTAAGTCAGCCTTTCTGTGCAGGCTTTCTGATTTTTCATATCCCCCCTCCCAACCCTCACACACTTTTAAAGAGGGCACAGGACAGCCAAACCGGCTCTCACAAATGGTTACACTGCAGGCTGCCTGAGATCAATACACTGCAGGCTACAGCCCAGACAAAAGATCAGAGAGCTGGCAACACAAAAGCCAAGGGTCTTTGCGCAGTCAGCCCCTCCCTACTAATAAAAGAATCGGAAAGGACCATAGAAAGGACCACAAAGTCCTAAACCAAACACCAGAGAAAAGCAAAGACACCAAAGAATAAGACCAGATAATAAAAATTAAAATAGTTCCGGGCAGTTAATCCCAGCACTTGGGAGGCAGAGGCAGGGGGATGAAGGTGATGGAGTAACAGTCAATAATCAATACCAATCAATAATCAATAAATGGTAATCAATTATCAATTAGTATTGATAATTATCGATAATGATGCCAATACCAATAATGATCAGTAATTGATGGCACACACTTTTAATACCAGCACTTGGGAGACAGAGGCAGGCAGATTTCTGAGTTCGAGGCCAGCTTGGTCTACACAGAGAGTTCCAGGACAGCCAGGACTACACAGAGAAACCCTGTCTTCAAAAATCAAAATAAATAAATTTAAAAACAACAACAACCGGGCAGTGGTGGTGCACGCCTTTAATCCCAGCACTTGGGAGGCAGAGGCAGGTGGATTTCTGAGTTCGAGTCCAGCCTGGTCTACAGAGTGAGTTACAGGACAGCCAGGACTACACAGAGAAACCCTGTCTCAAAAAACCAAATAAATAAATAAATAAATAAATTTAAAAACAACAACAACAACAACAACAAAAAAAACCCAAAAAACAAAAACCAAAAAAACCAACCAAACAAACAAACAATAAAACAAATATGGAGTCAGTCCTGTTAAGGGCTTGCTCCTTAGAGATATCCTTTTGAGACTGACAATATGGCCCTCTCCTGACTTGTTTGGCAAAACCAAATGTTTTCTGCTGTGTATGTACCCTTTCTCAATAAAGAAAGAACATCAGATCCTCTCTCAGGGAAATCACAAGAATGCACCACAAAGGACCTCAACCCTAATCCTGAGTCTCTTCATGGAGATCCTGAGAGATGAAGTGAAGCCTAGGTCGCTCTACAGACTCCAAGATGTTGGAGGCACCAAAGCTGTGAGACATCTGCCAGGAAGACTGGCTTACACAGAGTGGAACCAGCCTGTTAGAGACATATTAAAAAAATAAAATAAAATAAAATAAAAAAACAAAAAAACAAAACAAAACAAAAAAACCCAAAAAAACATGCAGTGGTGGCCCATGCCTTTAATCTCAGCACTCGGGAGGCAGAGGCCAGCCTGATGTACAGAGTGAGTTCCAGGACAGCCAGGGCTACACAGAGAAACTATGTCTAGAATAAATAAATAAATAAATAAATAAATAAAAAATGAAAAAACTACACAGAGAAACCATGTCTATGTTGAGGCCCACACTCTGCCTCAACACTTTTCCTCAACACTTTTGGGGCTAAGTGCTCTGGTCAAGAGAGAGTGTGGCTCTTGGGGCAAGAGACACAAAGAATGGAGACAAGACAGGGTGTGAGTCAGTCTCTGATCTCAAGTCTCTTTTCTCAAGTCTCTAGTCTCCTACCAAGTCTCTCTTATCAAGTATCTCTTATTGAAGTCTCTCTTATTGAAGGGAATTCTGAGGTATTTATATACACAAGCAGGAGAACACAGGTGAAAACATTTTACCACGTGCACCATACAGCTGAGGTCACTAAACAGCAAAACAAGCTATGTGGGATAAACAATATATTTATCAGAGTGTGCTTCAGCTGTTAAAGGCTTTTGACAACCAAGTCTTTCATCAGGGTATATGGTTCCAGATGGCTGCAAAGTTGATCTAGCCGCTTTCTACTAAAGTCGGCTCCCAACATGTCTAGAAAAAAAATAAAAAATTAAAAAAAAATTAAAAAAATATATATTCTGCAGGCAGAAAAGATGGTGGGATGGAGCCAGCTAAGCCCTCAGATATCAGATATTAAGCTAGAAAACTGGGTTTCAACCTTCCTAATGCTGTATCCCTTTAATACAGTTCCTTTTGTTGTAGCTACACCCAACTACAAAATTATTTTCGTGGCTACTTCAAGACCATCATTTTGCTACTGTCATGAATTGTCATGTAAATATCTGGATTCTGATGGGTCATGGCCCACAGCTGGGAATTGCTGAGCTGGGGATTCGGTGATTACATGCTGCATTATCAGTCTTGTTTGGTCCAGCATTTTCTGACTATGCCCCCATTCCTCCTTTTAGGAATAGTAATGTCTATCTGTGCCATTGTATGCTGAAGTTAATTCACTATTCAAACTCACAGGGTTTTATTGAGACTGTGGAAGACTATGGGGGCTTCTGAAGTAGGATTCAATACACTTTGCATTATTACAATGGCCTCTGAGCCTTTGGGGCCTGGGAGTGGACTGTAGTGGTTTAAATGAGAATGTCTACCATAGGCTCAAATATCTGAACCCTGGTGGTGACTTAACAGGCTACACTTCACTAGGGGCAGGCTCTGAGGATAGTATGTAGACTACCCTCAATTCCAGTTTACTGTTTCTATTCATGTTTGGGGTTTAACATGTGATCTCTCAGCTCCCTGCCATCATGGTCTCATTCTTCTGGAAGCATAAGCCAAAATAATCTCTTCCATAAACTGCCTTGGTCATAGTATTTTTTTACAGCAACAGAAAAGTAAATAATACAGACTATAAATAATTGAGGATTAAAACAATTTTTTTTCTTAAACCTAAAAAGTTCACAATAAATTTGGGCACCAAAAAAGTAAAATGTACTCAACCTCTGTGTTCCACTAAATATTTCAGACAGTGTCCCATCCTCCTGCGTAGCAGAACTGCTCCTCCACTGTCTGGATCTTGGCAGCCATGTACTCATCCTATTCAACCAAGAAAAGGCATGACAATAAACAACAGTTACAGCTCCCTGCTGTAATAGTCAGTCCAACAGCCTGCCCAGCAGAGTCAATAGCTCTGGAAATGAAGTAGTGGAGGCAGTGGTCCTTTCTAGAACCCAAAATTGCATGTGGCTGGATAGAATATGCAGGCAAATCTCTGGAGGATGAGACCCAAAGAGAATGTCTAAGGGGATCCCATTGGCTAAAGGGTTATGCCAGTTTGAGGACAGAGGTGTCCTACCCCAGAAGAATCTCTCCTCCAATGAGTCCAAATAGCTACTTAAAGGGTGTGGCTCATAACAGACCATTTCCCATGCCTACCACTACTGTGTAGCCCACTGTCCAGCTATGAACCAACACACATGCACTGAACTGCTATGAGCAGTACAGGTAGAGTAGGCAAGGCCTGGGGATTAGGCAAAGTGGAGAAAAGTTGAGGAAACTCAGGAGTGCTACTGCCTCCCTCTGGGCAGCAGAAAATCTACTTAGAGGAAGAAGTTACTGGAAGCACTGATAGACTCAGATGGCTGTGGCTGTGCAGAGAGGGGGATAGTGACTCTAACTAGGGAGACTTCACCTTCACTTGCCCCAGCCCACCCTAGAGGTAATAACATGACCTCATTTTCCCTGCTGTACTTGGCTCTATTTTGGAGGGATGCTGCACTGGGCTGTACCCAGGTGATCAATACACATGCTGCAGGCTATAGCCCAGACAAAAGACCCAGAGGGCTCAAAACCACAAAAGCCAAGGGTCTTTGTGCAGTCAGCCCCTCCCTACTAATAAAAGAATCAGAAAGGACCACTAAGTCCTAAACCAAACACCACAGGAAAACAAAGACATCAAATAATAAGACCAAATAATAAGAATTAAATAGTAATTACTGCAATCTTTTCCTCCTTCACTTCCTCCCATGTGAATAAGGTGCTATAGAAAGGAGTTTCTTAACTAGTGATTTAAAAAGCAATGATTTTGTGTTTTTTTTAAAGATTCTTAGCTTCTTAGAGTATATGTGACCAAAGTCTAAGAAATTAAATTTGCCAAGAAACATTGAATAAAATTTTGCATATTCTAGAGACTAACTCTAAAAACTGTACTAGGATCCACTCTAAAGTAACATTTACCAGCAAAACTTGTAATTATAAACAGTATGATCTAGCCAGGCAGTGGTGGTGCATGCCTTTAATCCCAGCACTTGGGAGGCAGAGGCAGGGGGATTTCTGAATTTCAGGCCAGCATGGTCTACAGAGTGAGTTCCAGGACATCCAGGGCTACACATAGAAACCCTGTCTTATAAAGTCAATCAATCAATCAATAAATCAATCAATAAACAGTATGATCTGCCCTAATAAAGCAAAGCAACTATTTTGATTGATTAGTACTTAATTTTAACTTAACATACTGGTCCTGAATGATTCAGGCATCACAGAGACAACAGTACAATACCACAGTAATGAAAATATAGCTCCAGCTTTTGTTTACATAACAAGGAACTACACTAAGGACTGAAGAGTGCTAATATGCACATACATTAAGAGTCTTGGCCCCAGAGAAACAATGTAAAATCATCTAAACCAGGCAATCGAGCAGTGGTGTATGAACAGAGATCTTAAATACTAAACATGTATCAGCCAGCTGCACAGGTTAAAAAAATGCAATACTGACATACATATTGAGAACAATTTGTTGTGGGGATAAACATACACAAAAGGGACTATAAGAAGACTCAAAATTAAGAAAAAAAATGGGGAGTAATACTCACTAAATAAAGACAAGTGCTAAAATGATCAGAAAGGAAAGAACCTAGATTGGGTGAATTAAAACTCAGGAAGAGGTTATTTGGAATCAAAAACAGAAAATAAAATTAAATAAATAAATAAATTGGAGGTGGGGACAGAAACTGATGGAACAGTCTCACCATGCAAAAGAAAGTGGGTGAGTAGGTATCTTAGAGTTTTATTACTGTGAAGAGACACCATGACCAAGGAAACTTTTATAAGGAAAACATTTTATTGGGCTGACTTACAGTTTCAGAGACTCAGTTCATTATCATCATGGTGGGAAGCATGGCAGAATCCAGGCAGACATGGAGCTGAGAGTTCTACATCTTGGATCTGTAAGCAGCAGCAGGAGACTGTGTCCACACTGGGCACAGCTTGAACATCTATTAAAACCTCAAGGCCCACCTTCACAATGACACACTTCCTCCACCATGGCCACACATACTCCAACAAGGCCACACCTCCTAATAGTGCAGCTCCCTATGGGACAAGCATTCAAACACAGGAACCTATGCGGGCCATTCCTATTCAAAGCATCACAGTAGATAAGTCTTCAGACAGGAAGTTCATAGCTAAAACTACATATAACTTAAAATTTCCAGATATCTTCACCAACCCACAAGACAAACTACTCAACCACTGCAGAGATTAGACCCAGGAAGCGTAGACAGAACTGGTAGAAGAGACAGCAAAAACAAAGGGTAATTAGTTTATACCCTTTCCAGAATATGGCCCTCTCCTGACATCTTTTACAAAACCAAATGTTTTATGCTGTGTATGTACCCTTTCTCAAGCAAAAAAGACCATCAGATCCTTTCTTAGAAAAATTACAAGCATGCACAACAAAGGACTCAAGGCGAACCCTAATCCTGAGTCCCTGCATGAAGATCCTGAGAGATGAAGTGAAGCCTGGGTTGCTCTAAGGACTCCAAGGTGTTGGAGGTGTGAGAATAAATTGTAAAAATGAAATTTTAGGTCTCAACGTGAAAGTTTCTTGGGTTCAGAGTTTCAATTTACACTCAAGTGTTATCTGCCCCTGCGGTGCATTCTAGGGGCTTGAATAAACATTTCAAAGGCACAAAAGACCCAAGATAGAGGCAATAAAACACCTGGGTAATGGAAGTCACTTGAAAGGAATTCTCCCAGGAGTAAGATATAGATGTAAATTAGGATAATTGGGATGGGGGCTAGATGGAAACCAGACTTGGGAATGGATGTTTGAAATATCCAATCATATGTAACTGCGCCAAACTTTCCTGCTCTCCCCAACCCCTACCCATAAATATCCCAAGTTTCCTGGGCTGGGGGTCGGAATCTCTATCTCCTGCGTGAGATATGTTCCAGCCCGACGGCCCTCGTCATTAAACCTCCTCTGCAATTGCATCATGATGGTTTCTCGTGTATCCTTGGGTTTGTGCAGGTCCGGACTTGGGTGAGAGTCCCCTTTTGGGGGTCTTACAGAGGCACCAAAGCTGTGAGACATCTGTCAGGGAGATTGGCTTACACAGAGTGGAACCAGCCTGTTAGAGACGTATTCTGCAGGCAGAAAAGATGGAGGGATGAGCCATCTAAGCCCTCTGATATCAGATATTAAGCTAGAGAACTGGTTTTCAACCTTCCTAATGCTGTATTCCTTTAATACAGTTCCTTGTGTTGTGGTGACCCCCAACTATAAAATTATTTTCATGGCTACTTCATAACTGTCATTTTGCTACTGTCATGAATTATCATGTAAATATCTGGTTTCAGATGGGTCATGGCCCACAGCTGGGAATTGCTGAGCAGGGGATTCGGTGATTCCATGCTGCATTATCAGTCTTGTTGGGGCCAGCATTTTCTGTATGCCCCCATTCCTCCTTTGAGGAATAGTAATGTCTATCTGTGCCATTGTATGCTGAAGTTAATTCACTATTCAAACTCACAGGTTTTTATTGAGACTGTGGAAGACTAAGGGGGCTTCTGAAGTAGTATTAAATACACTTTGCATTATCACAATGGCCTCTGAGCCTTTGGGGCCTGGGAGTGAAAAGTAGTTGTTTAAGTGAGAATGTCTACCATAGGCTCAAATATCTGAACCCTGGTGGTGACTTGACAGGCTACACCTCACTAGAGGCAGGCTCTGAGGATGGTATGCAGACTAGCCTCAATACCTGTTCACTCTCTGTTCATGTTTGGGGTTTAACATATGATCTCTCAGCTCCCTGCCATGACAATCTCATCCCTCTGGAAGCACAAGCCAAAATAATCTCTTCTATAAACTACCTTGGTTTTATTTTTTATTTTTGTTTATTTTTTTACAGCAACAGAAAAGTAAATAATATAGATTATAAATAATTGAGGATTAAAACAATTTTTTTCTTAATCCTAAAAAGTTCACAATAAAATTGGGCATCAAAAAAGTAAAACATTCTCAACCTCTGTATTCCAGTAAATATTTCAGACAGCGTCCCATTCTCCTGCATAGCAGAAGTGCTTCTCCAGCATCTGGATCTTGGCAGCCATGTAATGATCCTACAACCAGAAAAAGGCAAGAAAATAAACAACAGTTACAGCTCCCTGCCACACAATTAACTTAAAAGCACTCTGACAGACTTATAAATACAGTCTCACTTTTTTAAACCTAAAATAATTAGGCTTCACTCTTTTCATTATCATGTCTTTAAAGTAAAGCTACAGGTGATGACAGTGGTATGTGTTCTCCAAACTGCAAATGACTTGTTTTTACTGATTATTAAAAATTTTTATATTCCCTGTATTTTCTCAAAATAGACACATGAAAAAGAAAATGTTTTAGTATATATAGATGATTAACTGACAATACTATGTACTAGATACTTATATATTTTTCCCAATTCTCAGTATTACTAGCAATGCTGATAAACTAAAATATATTAAATTGTTCTGTGCAAGAATATCTACTTCCTCAGGACAAAATCCTTGACAGTAAAATAAACTTTAAGGGTTAGAGTTTATGAACACTGAAAATACAGAGTTGGTGTATAAAGTCACATGTTATACCTGAAGCCATATTATAAAATAAAAATAACAAAAATTATCTAGACATGTAAATATCTTTAATCATTAAAACACACCTATTTCCCAGCCATCATTTTCTGCTTATATCCTGCAACACTGCCTCATGGTGGGTGGAACTTCTGTATGGGAGAAAAAAATAAGTTAATTTTATACCATAATGTACTCTTCATTGATCTCCATTCCTCAAGAGCGCCCTCACTCTCTCTCTTGCTGAACCCAGACCTGTGGACTGGAGTGGCAGCTTGAGCCAGGATACAGTGGCCGCCAAATGTGGGGCAGCCCGGGCCTCAACATTTTGCTCCGGCCGCAACATTTTTTGGCCGCCCAAACATGGGGCTAGTGTGGTTACCAACAACTGAAGATTTGGAAAATTGTTATTTTTAAAATTGTCTCTAAGCAGCAGTTGTTTCCACTAACAAAACTGACAAAGTTTATTTTTGAGACTGAAAAATGCACACGTTCCAACACCGTTCACAAAATTCATTATAACCCAACAATTAATTATAGCATACCTTCTGTCCACACTCACTGTACCATGCCTTTTTGCCAATGGATGAACACATTGATTTCCTGTGTTCAATAATAATTTTAGTGGCTGGGCAGTGGCCTAAATTTCTACTGTCTGAGAATAGGCTAGAAACTCTATCTTCTGCCTTTGATCTAATTTTTAAAGATCAAATGCCTCAGTATTTTAATATCTACAATTAAATTCCTTTGTGCTTACTGTATAAGTCTATTCTTAGGCTTCTTATCTGTCATGCCAGGAAATAATCCCAGAATTCCCATGGAACCCACTTTTAAAGAATTTGACTATATCCTGGCAAGACCTTTTCAAGTCTTCTCTAAAGCAGTTTTTCACTCACTCTCTCGTCTGTGGAGCTTAATATCTCTGTATACTTAAGTGATTATCATCATACTCCCTTCTGTCCCTAAAACCAATTAAATCAATTTTCCTTATTGCTGTTCTTTCCCTGCTTTTTGGAGGCCAGCAGCCTTTTACTGTCTGCCTCTGCCTTCCTCTACATACTCTGTCTCTGCACAGCAAGGACTCCCAGCACCTGTGAGCAGCTCTTCCTAATAGTTCCAAAGCACAGGAAGAATTCCCCATGTGGTTCAGGTAAAATCTGTATTTCCTTCTATCTTTAAGAACAATTAAACTGGGGGCTGGAGAGATGGCTCAGCGGTTAAGAGCACTGACTGCTCTTCCAGAGGTCCTGAGTTCAATTCCCAGCAACCACATGGTGGCTCATAACCATCTGTAATGGGATCCAATGGCCTCTTCTGGTGTGTCTGAAGAAAACAACAGTGTACTCATATAAATAAAATAAATAAATCTTTAAAAAAAAAGAGCAATTAAACCAAACTTTAGAATCCTATCCTTTGATTACCTGCTTATAAGAAGCAGGCACCTTTAGCTTTTCACATCTGGCTCCCTGCCTCAGAGCAGACATCCTGTCTCATTTCACAGCAGGGGATCCTAGCACCTGTGAGCCCAGCCAGTCCCTGTGTTCCCTTGTTTAAGTTCCCCACCTCCCCTGCCCCCAGAAACTGCAGCCACCACTTGACTCACTTCACTCTTCTTGCTGAGAAACCAATTTTTCCTCTTCCTAGACTTATGTCACTGTATGTATGTGATCAATCCAAAAATTCCTAAATTAATAGTGGATTCTTGACTGTATCATTTTATTTATTTTTTAAATTTTCATAAAATGTATTTTGATCAGGTTTTCCTCTTCCCCAAATTCTCCCAAAATGTAGTCTTGATGAGACTGACCTATACTTGAGAGGGTGAAGAGTCCTTTAGCGGCCGACTCTAGGCTTGAGATCTAGGCTAAATAACAGCAACTCAGTTCAAAGTGCAGGAAACCTCAGAAAAAGACAGGCTGGAGATTCAGTACCCACTTTTATTGAAGCATAAATGTTGGGAATGGGATCAGAAGCCTGAGACAATACTACATACTCAGGCCAAGTGTCTGTGTGATTTGAGGAGCAGACCCAGACCCCAGTGCAGGTGAACAGAACTTAGACTCCTGTGCAAGCTTCTCCAGTCTTTCCGTATCCACTCCATCCACGGATGGTGCCTATGGGTTGGGTACCATCCCACTCCTTCCTGAGCCATGTTCCAGTTGCTTCTGGAAATTCCCTCACAGACTCATAGGGAATAATTTAAGTGTGTTTCAAACTGCTTAAAGTGACAAGCAGATTTAACCATCATAGGGGGTATCATCCCAGAAGAAACTTCTAAGGTAACACATTCATCAGCTGGGGTTTAAGCAGATGACAGGATTTCTTTCTATTTAAAGAAACAAGAAAATTGGATTAAAATAGAAAAATGGGGGAGGTGTTTTGTGCACATTGCATGTAGTTATGTCTCTGAGCATCTCGGCTTCCATCCTACTTTAAACCACTACACTCAGCCAGCCTTATTATAAGGTACAAGCAGCATGATTTTAAAAATACAACATATGTACACATATGAGTCACAGTATCACAGCACAATGAATTTTGGAGGAGCTTATTATGTCAAACAGTAGTTCTCACTAAGGCCACACATATGCAGGGACGTCATTCATGTCACATGAACTCATGGGTTCACACTACTGTGCTCCCTTGGAAAAAAGGCAAAAACTCTACAGTTTTACCCTTTGAACTCTGACAGGGGCATAATTTGGCTTCAACATGTACAGAGGCTTAACAAGTAATTTTTTGAGCAGTTCTGAAGGACCACAATTAATATATTAATATGTCTTATCTGATGATTATAAAATAATAAAAAATATAGAATTAGAGATGTGCTAGCTATTGGATCACTTCAGGGAAGAGTTTACACAAAACAGACATTATAAAATTTGGTTTTTATTGATTAAAAAATTGGAAAGTCTGAAAACTGAATATTTAACCTCCTATTTACCTCAAATGGAAGCAAATGAAAGCCAGAGCGTAGGATGAAAAATGTTGATGATGTCATCACCTGCATGTCCAAAAGCTTTTTGAAATCTGGAACACAACTTCCAGACCAGACTACAAACTGTAAGAGAATGCCTCGACCTCCCTAATGATGAGTCTGAAGGTATTTCCCAAAATATACAAACATGGGCTTCAACTTATTGTCAGGTGGGAAAAAGAAAATTATGAAGTGAAGGGTCCAGTGTCTAGCTCCTGCTAACTTGCTGTGTGACATATATCTGATCTTTCATTTACAAACTAAAGAAAAGAACACTGTGTCCTTGCAGTTCACACAGGTAGGCTCCCTGGAGAGTGGCCACTACACCACATGCAACAGTACTTGAATGAGACAGGCTTTCCTTTTCTTCTGTGGTTAACATTCTCCACACAGAAACCAGTGCATTCTTATTCTTGTATCTGTATACTGATGGTCTTTCAGTCTTGCTGTGTTTGTTTGGGATAAGGTCTCACATAACTAAGGCTCGGCTTAGAATTTTTATACAGCTGAGGATGTCCTTGAACTTCTGATTCTCCTGATTCTAATTCTCAAAGATATGAAAAAACATACCAAATTTTTGCAATCCTAGAGTTTTAACTTTTCAGGCAAAAATTCTACTATGGAACTATGAATCCAGAGCCTTGCAGGTGACAGGAAAATGGGGATACCCAAAATGATGGATTTGATTCTTTAGTCTTGGGGTTGCAGCAGTCATCATCATCATGTGATAAACTGAAGTACCACATCAGGAGAAAGGAGTTCTAACCAGCAACCTCAGACAAATGTTGTCTCTATACATGTGGCAAAAAACATCCAAGTAGAAGCCTAGGCTTTAAATTAAACAAGGTGTCTATTGTAGCACCTCTGTACCAAAAACTTGACATATGCATTCAGGGTCAATGTACTAAGAGACATTCACCAAAAGTTTTAACTGTCCTTCCATCTCCCAAAGAGTTCTACATGACTAATATAACAGAGCAAGTGGCTCACATAAGCCAGCAGAGCCTGCTCGTTTTCTCCTCCCCAGAGCTGCTATGTGCCCTGATAATACTGGCAGATGATGACATGAATGGCAAGAAATGCATCAGGCCTGGCACTTGAAAATGTTTGGGTCAGGCAGTGGTGGTGCACACCTTTAATCTCAGCACTTGGGCGGCAGAGGCAGAGTTTGAGGCCAGCCTTGTCTACAGAGTGAGTTCCAGGCCAGCCAGGGCTATACAGAGAAACCCTGTCTCAAAATAAACAAACAAACAAGATAAGAAGAGAAGAGGAGAGGAGAGGAGAGGAGAGGAGAGGAGAGGAGACGAGAGGAGACGAGAGGAGACGAGAGGAGACGAGAGGAGACGAGAGGAGACGAGAGGAGACGAGAGGAGACGAGAGGAGAGAAGAAAAAAGAAAAGAAAAGAAAAGGAAAATGTTTGGAAAAGCATGCACTCAATGCAATGTTAACTGTCCTTCATTCTATTAAGAAAGATAAGCCAAATAGTCATGAGAGGAATGAAATATACCTGTAAATACAAAGTTAGATGGTTGTTCATGAAATAGTGGTCTCCTGTAGTGTCATTTTTTTTTGTTTTGTTTTGTTTTTGGTTGTTTTTTTTTTTTTTTTTTTTTCGAGACAGGGTTTCTCTGTGTAGTCCTGGCTGTCCTCTAACTCACTCTTTAGATCAGGCTGGCCTTGAACTCAGAAAAATGCCTGGCTCTGCCTCCCAAGTGCTGGGATTAAAGGCTTGCACCATTACCACCTGGATCATTTATGTTTAAATCACATTTTCTGTTGGAAAATAAGAGTTGGGAAAGTATTACTTCTACTCTTATTTACTTCATCTTCAAGTGAAGAAAGCATGAAATTGTTCATGGCTATACATGACAGTAATCTCAACGATTGGGTGGTCCCAGATGTAGGAGAATCAAGAGTTCAAGGTCATCTTTGGTCATGTAGCCAGTTGTCTGGATACAAGGATACAAAAGAACTTGACTCTGCTGTCCAATACCAGGTGAGGTGTTGATGCGTATACACTCTGCCTAAGAAGCAGCACAGTTCCAGCTCAAGCTGACAGCTCTGAGAAGTCCCAGCCTTGGTCCACTCAATTTGCTGTGAATGGGAATCTCAGACAGTTTACTGCTACTTTGGGCAAATAGATAATGAGGAGTTCAGCTTGTCACAAACACATTTAAAGAATAAAAATTCTTTCAGAACATAATAAGGTTGAGGTAATCATTTCTGAAGTTCTTAGTGCCTGGAGCTGCTAACTGTGGCATTCTGCAACCTTCAGGAGCCAATTTACATTGTAGGCTTAAAACTTACATTAGTTCAAACAAACAAAACATAAACAAACAAAAAATATGTTTAAACCAATGGGTCACTTCAGTTGTGAACTGTGTTAAGAATTAATATTATGAAAATACATTAAACCTTAACATTTTAAAGGTTCCAGTAGCAGAAGAGGTAGAGGATTAAAATAACAAACAAGCTGTCTGGAGCCCAGTATGTTATCTGTCATGAGCATGTTGTGATAAGGGTTTAGGGTCCCCGTGGGAAGAGGAGTGACAGGTCCTCTCCACTCAGGAATCATATACAGGATTGACGGTGAGATGGTCAGTTCCCCGAGAGGGGAGAGAGTATGCCAGAGACAGAGGTTTGATATTTAATTGCTCTTTAATAATGCACAACAAACAATATATTATCACCAATGCTAAAGCTATTGTAACACCGAGGTATTGTCACATTTCCTATGCATTGACTCTATCAATGTCAATACAATAAAATAAGCACATGCTTCTGTGCACCTCTTCATCCACATCTTTAATTTTAAAATATGGCTGTCTAATCCCCTAACCCTAACTCAAACCCTGCTTGCTGTGGGGCATATTTCTTAATTACACCTTTTGAAGTGAGAAACCCTTTATTAATCTTGCTCTTTTTAGATGTTCAGATCCACCTTTAATCTGGGCTACAGATTCTTTTGACAACCTACATATGTAAAGGACATTGGACAGGTGGTGTTTTTGGTTTTGTTTTTAGTATTTGCCCTACTTTTTTTACAAAACAAAGGTGATTTCTTTGTTTATTTGTGTTTTAAATCTGGTATTACTTATTTCTTCAGAATTCTGGTATTCACTGAAGATCAGCTGTAATATCCTGCAACATGAAATCAACCAGCCCTTGAGTTTTCTAATTTACCTTGTCCAACAGCCTTTATTGGGACATTCTATTCAATAGCCTTTCTATATACAATGATTCATTCTTTCTATGATTTGAGATATGTTTATCTACAATATGTGTACTAATACAACTGTCGTTTTTCTTCACTTTTCCACTAATAAAGATGTGCTGGCTACCAATAGTGCTCAACTGTGTTTCCCTTATGATTCTGGCTTTTCTTTAGGGTTGACTGATACCTGTCATCTGGAGGAAGGAGCTGCAGTTTCCCTGAGCCCAGCATGAAGCCACAAAACTAGACTCTTGTTTCCTAAAATCCCTCTTTAATGTTAATGGTGTTATCATTCTGTCTAAAACTCTACCTCACAGTTACCTGGTGAGAACCAGGCATTCTCTTCCCCATAGTTACCTCTCTTTAAAGAAAGAAGGAATGTGTTCTATGGGTGTGTAGGAAGGTACGGGGGAATGCCCCAGCCCATGGGGATTTGGAAGAGACCCCAGAGAAGGGGGCAAAGAATGAAGAGACAAGAGACACAAGGAAAAAGCACCAGTCTGAATTTCTGATCTAGTGCTTAAATTTTATTGTTCAGGCTGCCATCATAAAGGCAAGCAGGCAGGAGGGTCATCTGACAGTCAAAGTCCAGGGTCATCCCATAATTGCAGAGTTCTCTGAGCCCAAAAGAATTCCTAGCACAAATTACTTATCTAAATATCTTCTCACAAGCAAGAAGGCAATTAAAACATTTCTCAGCTCGAGTTGCTTATCTGATTAATATTTCCTCCCTGTCAAAAGGGCAATAAATAAAGTATTCCTTAACTCAGGCTGTTTACTTAACTGACATTTGCTCTCAGGCAGAAGGGGGTCTTGGCTCCCAGCAGGGGAAGGGGATGTAGCTGAAGGCTCATGCCTCCTGCTGAGATATTTTTCTCCAGGAGGGACCATGCCTCATGCTGAGACAGCTCTTACCCCTGAGGAACCTGCCACAAGACTGTATAGTATAAAATATAGTTTATTGAGGATATGGGGAGGGGAGTTAGGAAGGTAGTAGAGGAAGAGAAATGCAGAGAGAGCCAGAGAGTAGAGAAGTAGAGGCTAGGCATGAGCATGTGCAGAGAGAGGTGGAAGGGAAGAGCCCAAGAGAGCAAGAGAAAGAGAACAAAAGGTCAAGAGATCAAAAGAGAGGGAGGGGCAAGCAGCCACCTATACAGGGGATCAGGCTGTTGCCAGGTAACTGTGGGGGGGGGAGCATACCTGGCTGTTGCCAGGTAACTGGGGTGGAGTTTAGACAGAATGCTAAGAAATATCTGGGAAATCCTTCCGCTCATGGGTCAAATTGATACCTCCACTGCACACTGAGTACTGGGCAATGGAGCTGTTCACCTTGATTACAGGAAGAAGAAGGCAAGTGTTGTGTGGAAAGCTAAGGTAAGGTCTGGACTCAGGTCCTGGTAACTGCAGGATCATTGTTCTTGAGACAGAACAGCAGGCAGCAGAACAGCCAGAGCTGGTTTGGTGGGTTCTCCCCCAGGGCTGGGTGGTGTGAAATTCCTCTTTGAAGACAGAAACAAATGCTAATTGGGTGTAAACCCCTCCTGAGCTCTGCAAAAGATCTGACCCTGCTCTGGAAGCACACTTTAAACTTGAGGAGTGGTAAGTCTCACTGGCCAATCAATGCTTCCAAGCAGACCTGCCAATCAGACAAGGAGGCAGTTCTTCCTGGTATCATTCTGCTAGTTTGAGTTGGTTGTGCAGGCTTGAGTGGTCATCTGTGCCCTGCTCTGATCTCTGCTGTGGATGCTGTGTGGAGACCTCAGGGAAGCTCTGAAATCGAGTCATGGTGAGCACAGGATCACTGCCCACAATGAGTAGGGCAGGCAGCTAAGCAGAGGGAGCTGGGGTGCTGGGTCCTCTCTGGGGCTGCATGGGAAGCATCAGCCACATGTGACTACCTGTGAGGTCCCTGGTGATGCCCCTCATGTGTTAAATCAGGAAGTGACCTCTGAGTATCTTCACTGTCATGACTGATTCTGAATCTGCACAAAACATTTGGACCAGTTGTTTTCTTCTAGAAACACAAGTGGTTTCTCTGACTCTGCAGCACATGTGTCCAAATCCTTTTGTCTTTTATACTATACATTGAGAAGACAGGTCTAAACCTAATAGATCTGCTTTTATATGTTACTTTGGTTTTTGTTTAGTTTTTGTTAATTTTTTTCTATTGCAGTTTTTTATATTTCTTGACTTTATATGTTTAGGGTTTGATTACTATGTGGCAAAGAGACTTTTTCCCAATTTATTTGGCAGTTTGGATGTTTCTTGTACCTTAATAGCCATCTTCCTCTTTACTTTAAGAAATTTTTCAGTTATAATTTCATTGATAAATTTTCCAGACTTATTTTGGTGGGAGTTTTGTGACTGGGTTATTGTTCAATGTATGGATTTGCAGAAAGCCTTGGCTGAGTGCTGCCTCTTTTACTGATCTGTTTGTTTGTTATGTTCCAGAGGGAATGCTTGCTAATGTTGAAAGCTGGGAGAAGAGGTGTGCAGGAAGAGATGTACTTAGTAATCTACAAGGAGACTTTGTCATTAGCAAGATTAACCTGCTTCTGGTGTTTAGTACAGTACTAGAGGCAACTGTGAAAATTGCATTTTGGATAACAAATATTGTGGTAGATCTATGGGAAGTTTACCTTGTGTCCTTTCAGGCATGGCATGTGGGTGAACAGGAACTGTCTGCCCAAGTGGGGGCTATGATACAGGGATGAGGCAGGAAAGGAAGGGCAAGTGGGGATTGTCTGCAGTGTCTTTAGGAGGCATGCACAATAGGAGGGCTAATTTTCACTAATATTATTTTCCAATGGTGATGGCCACTGGTATTGTGTGCCAGTTGTAAGCTCAACTGATATTAGTGTTTGCAGTAACAGACAGTGAGGTAGGTCTTTGGATAAAGTACCTGTTCTACTGTCAAGCATGGCTTGCAGGTAAACAGTAGTATCTTTTGATAATAAGGGGCTTAGTCAAAAAGATGAGTTTGTGAAGTCCAACCAACTCTGTTTTTGAGATTGCACAAAGTCCACTTGGGCAAACATCTTATGACTAAACACACTTATCAACAGCCAGTCAAGGTACAACACCAGGGTTTAGCTACATATAGATAACTAATAAACCTTAAAGAGGAAAAAATGTTAACCTACCCATCATAGTTGTCAGATGGTTTTGTCTCCTTATTTGGTTCTTGCAAATTATACCAGACATGCCATTTCTAAAAAAAAATAAGTTGCTGACCTGTATGTTAATGTCCCAATCTTGTTGTAGCTGCAATAAATACTCAGCAGCCCTAGACTTGGCCTCTCAGTTTAGACCTGATGTGAGATTGACTGTGGAGAATCCTTGTTACTGAGCTCATAGTACAGACCTTTGTGTATTTGCATTGCAATAGGTTCTTGGTGGTTATTGGTGTACCAGTGAGTTGGGCACAACATCTTGGTGCATGGACTGGAACCCGGAAACCCTCAGGAATCCCAACTGAATGCTGATGTGTCATTGTTCTTTGTGTCAGAGTGGCTTATCTGTCAGATTTGTGTCTGTGTACCTTGGGTTTTACATTTTTCTTGAGTATTTGCAAAGGGAGATGACAAAAGTGACTCTGGAAGCACAGTATAGTGGATGCACTGGAGCATTGAAGCCACAAAGGGCTTGGAAGATGTTTCAAAGCCTGGTGTAGCTGATGGTGTGCCCATGGTCTTAATTTTGGGGATGGTTTTCAGCTGACATTCATTCTAAAGCCAAGAAAAAGCCAGGTTTAGAACTAAGTGTTTTAGTTAGGAGAGATGACAGAGGTTTTGGTTAGTCAACAAAATGATGGACTGGGTATTAGGACTATCTTGTACCTCACTGGTACAATTAGAAATAATTATGTTCTAATTGTACTTTGAGAGAAATGTTTTATTTTAACAGGAAGGGTGATATGTAGGAGGAGCTAAGGTAGGAGGATTACTGAGAGGAAGAGAAGGAGAGGAAAAGTTAGTTGATAGGAGAAAGAGAGACATGGAGGCAGATGTTCATGTGTCTCCACCAGTCAAAGATAGTTGATATATCTAGGTTGGGTATTGGGTTACACTTTTTTTTTTTTTTTTGGATTTTTTGAGACAGGGTTTTTCCGTGTAGAGCTGGCTGTCTTGGAACTTACTCGGTAGACCAGGCTGGCCTCGTACTCAGAAATCCGCCTGTCTCTGCCTCCCATGTGCTGGGATTAAGACGTGCACAACCACTGCCCAGCTGGGTTACACTTCTGATTGAGCATTATCAAACTTATAAAGCCTTTGATTAACATTTTTAAAAATTGTATAAAAGCAAAAAGGGAAAGGGGGCATGGAATAGGGGTTTTCTAGGAAGGGGAAATGGGGAAAGGGGATGGCATCTGAAATGTAAATAAAATATCCAAAAGAAAAAAAATTGGGAAGGTTAAAGCCTACTTAGAACCCTGCTACATGGCTGACAACCCCCTTCCCATCTGCATTGTCTCCTGTGTACAAGTAGAAATATCTGCTGGATAGCCTTTACCGCCCCCTTGTGGCTGTCTATTTTTTGTGTGGCACTTTGTTATTCTCTCACTGAGGAAATGAGACAGACTCCATCCTAATGGGTTTAGTTACTAGCCCCACACCTTGGGTTAAATCCTTCTTAACAACAGGACATAGATCCATTGACTAGTCCATGACAGAGAGCTCTTCAAGACAGCATCCAGGGAAAAGTCAGGCTCTGCCTACCTCATTTTAAAGAGTAGAAAGAAAAATACCTCATTTCTCACCTCCTGAACTACCCTCTGCCCAGTTCATATGTGACGCTGTAGTTTTGAAGTTGGAACTGTCATGAGATGGAAGGTCGTTCTTCATTGATTTTCACAAATATAGCATATCTTCCTTGGACCAGAGGTCTTGTCTTTTGTCGGTGGCCATTTCCAGGTCTGTGGGACAATCTGCTTGTCTGTCCACCTTCCAGCTGTTTTAGCCCCCTCTTTGGTAGCACTGGCCTGGGAACCCAGGGTTAAAGATGCTCACCCCAGGTCAGCACAGGCTCTGAGCTCCCCATTCCAGTGTATCCTTCCCTGCTCTGAGCCAGGTGCCCTCCCTATCTTGTCCTTGCTCAGCCACAATTCCAACTCCCTCTTGTTGTGGCAGGGCCTCCTGTAATTGACATGGTTAAATTATTGATTTTGTGTTGTAACAACTTCCTCATTTATTATTGTGTTTGTGTCATTTTTGTTTTCAGTTCTCAGCATTTCAGAGCTACACTCATCTGAAGGAGCCTCAATCGAGGGTGTGCCCTTATCATAATGGCTGTTTGCTATGTCTGTGAGAGATAGTGTTGATGATTGATTAGGAAGGCTCTTCCACTGAGTATGGCAATATCCCTAAGCAAGTGGTCCTGAGCTGGATGAGAGAGCAGGCTGAGCATGAGACAGTGACCAAGCAAGAGAGCAAGCCAGGAGACAATGTTTATCCATGCCTTTGCCTTAAGTTTCTAATCTAAGCTCCCAAAATGATGGACTGTGATCTGACAGAATCATGTACAACAACCATTTATTACCTGAGATGCTTTTGCTGAGAGGATTCAATCACAGCAGCAGAGTAGCAAGTTAGAACAACAACATGGTATCAAAGGGTTATTTTACTGCTGGACGGAATCTATGTTGTAGATTGCATTCTTGTGCACAGGAACAAATTTGGGGTAGAAAGGTTTTTGGATTGGTTGGTATCTCTAACTCTCCACTATGGGTCCTGCCTGACTGCAGGATGTGACCTCTTCAGCGTCCATATCTAACTGCTATACATCTCAGCTATGATCGACCATATACACTCCTAGGTGCCCTCCAGTTTGTGGTCTCTGGCACATCCTAAATGTACCCCCTGCCCCCAGCCAGCTGCAGATTTTGATTCATTTTCCCCCTCTGGCCCTCTCTTGTCTCTCGTCTCACCTGTTGCTGGTTCTCCCAGATTTCCCCTTTTTTATCTGCTCTCCCATCCAGTTCTCTCTCTTCCATCTGCTTCTTATTATTGCTTTACTCCCCCTTCTGAGTAAGATTCAACTGTGCTCATTTGGGCCTTCTTTCTTGTTTAGTTTATGTTTGTCTATGGAGTGTAGTGTGGGTTTCCTGTATTTTATGCTTATTTTTACTTGTAAGTGAGTACATACATGCATATGCTTTTAGATCTCGGTTACCTCAATCGAGATGATAGTTTCTGGCTGTATCCACTTGCCTGAAAAATTCATGATGTCCTTGTATTTTACAGGTGAATAATGTTTCATTTTGTAAATGAACCACATTTTCTATATTCATATTTTGGTTAAGGGGCATCTGGATTCTTTTCAGTTTCAAGTTGTTATGATTAAAATGGCTCTGAGCTTAGGGGAGACCCTGCTCTAGGTCACCTGGCTTTGCAGAGTCCCTCCTGTATCTTCTGTTTGTCCTTTGAGAGGGTGTGGGCCCCTGGGAATCCATGATGGTGTATCAAGTCTCTATTGGGTTAGGTTCATCCTCTCTGCTGAGGTCAGACCTGGCAGCCCAGTTAAGGGAACAGATTCCAGTGACAGACAGCAGCTTTAGGGACAGCTCCTGCTACAGTAGTTGGAGGACCATCATGAAGACTGAGCTGCACATCTGCTACTTATAGGCCAGCATCCTTTGTCCAGCCTGTGTGTGTTATTGTTTGTGGCTCTGTCTCTGAATGTCCCCAAGGATCAAGGTTAGTTGAATCTGCTGGTCTTCCTGTGAAGTTCCTATCCTGTTCAGGACCCTCAATCCATTCCCCAACTCTACCATCAGAGTTACCAAGGTGCATGCAATGTTTAACTGTGGATCTCTGCTTCTACTTCAGTCAGCTGCTGGGTGGAGCCTCTCAATGGACAATTATGCAAGGCTCCTGTGTGGGAGCATCACAGAATATCCTTAATAATGTCATGGATTGGAGCTTGTCAATGTGTGTCTCCAATTGAATGAGTTTTTATTGGCCATTCCTTCAGTCTCTACTCCAGCTTTACTTCTGCATTTCTCTTAGACAGGATAAATTTTGTTCTTGGTGTCTCCAGTGTTGTGGTTGAATCTGATCCTTCAGCTTTCTTCTCATGCTCCCATCCAATCCCCATTTGGACTCTGTCCCTCAATCACATAAGATACTGTGCACACATTTGCTATTCAATGCTATGCTATTTTGCAAACCTGGTGGTTTTATATTTTGAATTTATTCATCCTGTTTTTGTTTTTCTATACCAAATTTCCCTGTTCTGATTGTAGATATAGAAAGCACATAAATCCTGTGATATGTGTTTGTTCAATAAGCACATGCTTTTGTGCTGCTCTTCATTCACATCTTTAATTTTGAAATTTAGCCATATGCATAAATTATATTCTATGTCTCTGGATTGCTTATGCTCATGTCATCAATATTATCTGATGCTTCAGATTCATTGAATTGCAGGTGTATGATGTTTTGCCTACCTGTTATGTTTGTTGTGAAATTTTTGAACAAATAAGTTCATTATGACTGTGTGCATGAATATGAATATCATGTGTGCCTCATCTTTACTGTTGTCAGAAGATGGCCTCGGAACTCCTGATCTTGAAAAAATGGGCAGATGTTGGTCCACATGTATATGCTAGAAATTGATCACCATTATGTGGAAGACTAGCACGAGCTTCCATCTCCTGAGCTATAACTCTTGAACTACGTTCTTTATTTCTGATCAGCATATACATTACTAATATTTTTATCTGTCCATTTTTAACTCTTTAAACATGCATTTCCTATTAGTAAAATTTAATTAATGTTGCTGTTTAAACTGGTTCACTTCATGTTTATGCAAGATGAATACAGAACTGTAGTGAATGTATAATTCTTTGCAGGAACTTCAGTAAAAAATTGTGAGTTGGGCTGTAGAGATGGCTCAGTGGTTAAGAGCACTGACTACACTTCCAGAGGTCCTGAGTTCAAATCCCAGCAACCACATGGTGGCTCACAACCATCTGTAATGAGATCTGATGCCCTCTTCTGATGTGTCTGAAGACAGCTACAGTGTGTACTTATATATAATAAATAAATAACTCTTTAAAAAAAACAACAAAAAAAAAAACCCAAAAAAAGAATTGTGAGTTCTCTCTATCATTTTTGTTTTCTGGTTTATTTTTGTAGCAAAGTGAGGTTCTTAACATGTAACATTTGCTGTCCTGAAACTCATTTCATGACCTTGTTGGCATCCAGCTCAATGACATACAACTGCCTGTACTTCTGCGACTAAAGACATGAGAAATATATATAGATTGCCCATAATTTCTGTAGTTAGTAATTGTTCATATTGTTTTTCAAGTGTTTGCTAAGTACAGTTGATCTGTTTCCCCCCTGCAAATCTCTCTCAATTGTCATTTGTGTTGCAAATCTATATCCAATTCAAAGAGTTCAGAATTGACACAGGTGAAGCTTATATTTCAAGTTCCTTCTAAATTGACATGGTGATAATAATTCATGTGTCAGCAAATAAGTGGAGGAATCACCTGAATTATATGATTACATTTTCTAGGAAGCATACATTTACTTTGTAGTGGTGTCAGTATCAGGCTTTGTGTTGTACACATGTATGTGATATTTCAGGAAGCAGTGAGTTTCGATGATGTGCATCTGAACTTCACTGCAGAAGAGTGGAATTTCCTGGATCCTTCCCAGAATAATCTCTACAAAGATGTGATGCTTGAGAACTACTGGAACCTCACTGCTACAGGTAAGACTGAATTTTCTTTTGCTTCTCAATATAAGGGAAAAATGTTTCTGCATTACTGATGATCATCTCTTATTTCAATAGAGAACAAGTAATATTGAGTTGAATAAATCAGGTTCATTGCTGTGAAAATTCAGAGTAACTTGAATTTTGCCTAATTCCAATACCATATCATTTATTTTCTGGTACCATGTTTTAGACTATAATTTGGAAGACCATCATATTGAAGAACAATGTCAAACTTCTAGAAGTCATGAAAGGTAATTTTAATGTCTAAACTGATACAAATATGCCTGTGAGAAATTTTTACTATGATCTGGAAGCTCTAACGGAAAGCAAGTGTGTAAAATATCAGTCCTTTTATTGTAGCTATGATTATAATATTCTCCCAAAACTGTGTCCCTCAATGTCAGTTATCTGATTTCTGTTTGCAAGGCATTTCTATAAGACAGAAGAGAAGGAAACAATTCCTTAAGCGATTCCTTTATTTGATTTGTATCTCAATTAGAATGATGTTGTGGAACTACCAATTTGTATAGTCTCATAATATTTAGATGTTGCACATTGAGCAGTGATAAACATGTATCCATAACTTTCTAATAAGCAAATATTCCATGATAAATTGGTGATACTCATATACTTGTAGTGAAACTTTTAAGTTTATTGTGAGGTCAGTTTATGAGAGTCAAGAATGTTGTCGTGGAAAAACATTAATCATGTCTGATATGAACTAAAAGTCAATGTGTGTGCATTCAATATAGAAACACTTCATTTGTTCTTCTTTTTTAATGGGTATATCAACTGTCAGAATGGATGAAACCTTGTGAGCATAGAGATACTAAAAGTAACAACATACCTCTATCTATGTCAGAACAATGAGAAGATATGTAGTATTCTGCCTTTGGCAGACTTTCTGAATTAGATAGACATTTGTAATTAATTTGTTTTCTTTCTTTACTGGGAACGTCCCCAACATCAGACTGCAGAAAATATTTATGGGTACTAGAAGTTTGGAAATTCTTCTGTTTATCCTGGCTCACGGTGCTGTAGTGGTGTGATTCACACTACAGGAAAAACTAAGAAATCAATCAGTGTTTTAATGCCATGATATCTTCAGACATGTGAAATATATGATATAGAAATCTTATATAGAAAAAGGATGTTACAAATGTGAGCCATGTAATAAGTGCTCTTACCATCTCAGGTATTTTCAAAGAGGTAAAACAACAAACAGTGAGCAAGTACAACCATGAACATCAAAGTGATAAAACCTTAAGATCTGAGTGTTCTTTATTATTACACCAACTGCATAATTTATTCATATTGATAAAATGATTGATCAGGTTAATGAATGTGGTAAAGCTTTCACATGTGTCTATTATTGTTGCAGGCATGAAAGAAGTCATACTGTAGAGAAACCTTATGAATGTAATCAATGTGATAAAGTCTTTTCACATTACAGTCATCTCCAAAGACATAGAAGAACACATACTGGAGAGAAACCTTATCAATGTAATCAATGTGGTAAAGCCTTTTCACATCACAGTCATCTCCAAAGACATAGAAGAACACATACTAGAGAGAAACCTTATCAATGTAATCAATGTGGTAAAGCCTTTTCATGTCACAGTAATCTTCAAAGACATGCAAAAACACATACTGGAGAGAAACCTTATCAATGTAGTCAATGTGGTAAAGCCTTTTCAAGTCACAGTAATCTCCAAAGACATAAAAGGACACATACGGGAGAGAAACCTTATGAATGTAATCAATGTGGTAAAGCCTTTTCAACTCACAGCGGTCTCCAATATCATAAAACAACACATACTGGAGAGAAACCTTATGAATGTAATCAATGTGGTAAAGCCTTTTCAAGTCACAGCAGTCTCCAATATCATAAAAGAACACATACTGGAGAGAAACCTTATCAATGTAATCAATGTGGTAAAGCCTTTTCATGGCACAGTCATCTCCAGTATCATAAGAGAACACATAATGGAGCAAAACCTAATGAATGTAATCAACATGGTAAAGCCTTTCCATAAAGTTTTCTCCTCCTAAAACATACAAGAACCCATATTGGAGAAAAACTATGAATGTTATCAATGTGCTAAAGCATTTGCATATCCCACTAGTCTGGAAAACACTAATGATCCCATTCTGGAAAGACACTTCATGAATGTAATCAATGTGGTAAAGACTTTTCAGACCCTTAGAATCTCCATTATTATAAAAAAAACATGTACAGGAGAGAAACCTTATCAATGTAATCAATGTGGTAAAGCATTTGCAAGTTCAGTCATCTGCAGTGACAGGAATGATTACGTACAAGAGAGAAACCTACTTGAATATTAATACAACAGAAAGCACAGTGGAGAGAACCCTTATGAATGTAATCACTGTGGTCAAACCTTGGCAATTCACTTTTATCTGCGACTACATAATAGAACACATTCAAGAGAGTCACTCAATGTAATCAAGGTGTTAAGCCCTTGCACGACACAGTCATCACCCAACACATAAAAGAGATACTGGAGAGAAACTGAATGTCATGAATGAGGTGAAGCCTTTCCAGGACACAGTCATTTCTGAATACACAAAAGAAAATGTGCAGAGTGAAACCTTATGAATGTAGTCAATGTGATAAAGCCTTTGCATGTCACTATACTCTCCAAACACTTAAAGGAACAAATGCTTTAGAGAAACCTTAACAAATGTAACCAATGCGGTAAAGCCTGTGCATATCTCTGTAAAGTTTGAAATGATTGTTGATGCTTGTCACATTTTTTCTCCTAATGAATAACCTTGAGATATTTGTAGTCACAGATTACTTTTGATATTATTGAAGGTGCTCAAAGACTACTGTGATACACAAAGGCCTTAATAGATTGATTACTTACTAAAGATTTTAGTCTTCTATAAAGAGGCCAGAAAATATAGTAGAAATAAACTCTGGTGATTTAAATATGCTTGACCCTAAGAAGTGGCAATATTAAGAGATGTGCCTTGTGGGAGATGTTACCTTTTTGAAGCAATTGAATTCCCAGGGTGGTGGTTTTTGGCGCAAAGGCCAGTACAAATCAGACCCTCCTACCACTTGGCTGGAAGACAGTGTGTTCCTGGATGCCTTCTCATGAGGATGCAGAACTCTCAGCTCCTTCTCCAGCATCATGGCTGCAGGCATGCTGACATTCCTGCTATGATGGCAATGGACTAAACATTTGAAAGTGTAAGCCAGGCTCAATTAACTATCTGCCTTTAACACAGTTGCCTTGGTTACAGTGTCTCTTCTTAGCAATGGATGTTCTATCTAAGACAGAAGTTTTTTCCCCAAGACTTAAGTATTGCTATGATAGGCCTGACTGTGTTATTTTGTTTTGTTTTATGGAGATATGTGAATTTGTAGACTTTGGATCTGTATATGCATTAAGTGGAACTTACTGGGCCGTCCTCATAGGAATATGAAACACATATGTACTGAGGGTGATTTGAACTTTGTATATAGTTTTTATGATGTTTTGCTGAAGAATGTTGCTGCCTTTTGCCCTTGTCTGTAGAGTGTCCATGAAGATAAGGTAAATAGGTTGATGTTCATTGCATTGACAAAGGAAGTCCCAGTGAAGCCAGCAAAGCCTTTGACCTATGTTTAGTCTCATGACGATTTGAGCAAGTATAGTAATCTTAGAAAGAAAAAATATAAAATGTTAGGTCAAAAGAGAAAATGTAACCAGGAAGATGAATGAAGCTAAATCCTGTGATCAAAGATACACAATGGTATTAAAGAAATGGTGATATGGCAAGACTCCAGCCACCTAAACATATGCATATGAAGTTATATAGATGAGAACTGTATAATGTTGGGCATTATTATTAACTGGTTATTGTTTTTATGTGGATATAATGAGATACAAGTATGTGTCAAATTGACAATGGACAGATTGTGATTACTATACTGGGTTTTCAATTTAAAATGTAAAAGGATATAGGATATACTTAGGTCCAGGCATGGTGGTACACACCTTAAATCCCAGGAGATGAACATCAACCATTTCTGATTCAAGTCATATTGATACAGAACAAGTTTTAGGTAATAAAAAGCTTAAGTATTTGTAAAGTGTTACACATGTATTATTCAACATTCAGAAGACAAAGCCATGCAGATCTGAGTTCAAGGTTCATCTACAGAGCAAGTTCAAAGACACCGAGCTTAGGCAATTAAGTTGTTGAAAAATAGAAAGCTGGTGAGGATGTAAGAGAAGGGGTGATATTTGGGCCCCAGCAGGCAGAGGAACTCAGCAGCTTTGTCCATGTGGCTCTGCTTTTAGAGGAAAGAATAGAAGGGAAGACTGTGACAATTGATGCTCATTGGCTGTAGGTAGAAAATTAGTGGGGATTAAGAAGAAACCAGCATCACTGAGGTGAAGTTTTCTGGTGAGTGTTTTCTGAGAGGAGAAAGATGTTGTATTCCAGAGGTAGCCAAGGTTGTCGCTTTTGGTGGAGCTTGACTCAGTCCTGTGTAAGACTCACCCAGGTGGCACTGGTTTCTAGGCATGAATTTTTCATGCAGTGCAGCTGAGGCTTGGCACCATGAAGGGAGCATGAGAGGAATGCAGTCAAGACTGTTTGTCACAGAACAACCCAGCATGTTGAAGATGTCAGTCCCAAGGGATGAGCAGAAAGAACAGCAGCAGCAGTTGAGTGGAGTCAAGCAGAACCTAGTGTCCTATAGAGGGAAGAGCTGGAGAGAGACCCAGCTTCTTTTGAGGAGCACAGAAGATCATCTGTGGATCCTGGATACTGGAACAAGAAGCTGTAATTTTGAAGGTTCTTTGCAGACCCCAAGAGATTTAGATTCCTGAGCTATGGGATACCTTCTCAGGAAAACTACTTTCAGGAAATATAATCAGCCATAGAGAAAGAATTGTGCTGCAGTGAGCAGGGCAGGAAAGAGTTGGAGATCTGAAGAACACTTTGACATCAGACATGGAGATGCAGAGTTTGGAGATTGCCTTGCTGGCTTTTGGTCTTCTTTTGGCCCAGTATTTCCTCACAGTGGTGATTAAGAATGGTGACCTATATCCTGTGAATTTGGATGGATATGATGTGCTATTTGTTTTGGAAAGTATAGGGAATTACAGTTACATGATTGGAATGATCTCAGAAGAGACTTTTAACTTTGGACTTTTAACATTTATGAGATTTCTATAGGTGATGAGGACTTTTTAATTTGAACCTCACATATTTTGTATTATGCTATTTTTAGATTTGGTCTCCATACATCATGTGTTTGCATAATCATATGGGGGGCAGGCAGTAGAATGACTTAGTATAAATATGCTTGTCTCAGGAAGTGGGAGGAAGTTATTATGATATGTGTCCTTGGAGGAAGTGCATCACTGAAGGCTTCGAAGTTCCACCCAGTGCAGAATGGGCCCTCCTACTATCTCCCTGACAGACAGTCTCTTCCTGCCTGCCTTTGGATCAAGATGCAGAACTCTCAGCTTCTTCACCAGCATCATGTTTTCTTGCATACCTTCCATGCTTCCTGCTATGATGAAAAAGGACTAAATCTTTGAAACTATAAGCCAGTCCCAATTAAACTGTTGCTTTTATAGGAGTTGCCTTGTTCATGATTTCTTGTCATAGCAATGGAAATACTAAGACAGACACCCTATGAATGTATTTAATACGGTCAAGCGGTTGCACAATTCTCTAGTCTTCATTATTATGAAAGAATATATGCTAGAGTTTAAGCACGCCCCCTGTGACTCAGGACATGCCTCTTTAGGCTTAAACACGCCCACTGAGTCTTAAGCATGCCCCTGTGACTCAGGACACATCCACTCAGTCTTAATCATGTCCCCTGTGACTATGGACTTGCCTTCTCAGTTCTAAATATGCACCCTGTAACTCAGGACACACCCACAGAGTCCTAATGGACATGTTTAGTACAATGAAGCCTTTGCACACCTCTGTAGTCTTCATCATTATGAAACTATTGATACTGGATAGTGGTTACATACTGTGCTAAAGCCTTTACATCATGGGGTCTAATGAGATCTAACACAACTCAAACACAGGACAAGGGAAATGATAAGAATTTATTGTAATCAAGTCTACTGATAAATCAGAGCCACAAAATTATACTCAGAAGCTTAGCTGCAATACACCAGCATCAGCCCCACCCTGAACCAGAAAGTTATATAGCTTCTAAAAGTCAAAATCACAAAGTCCTGTGCCAAGTTACAGCTACATTTTTCTCCCAATCATGTTTTTTTTTTCTGTTTTACTCTATGTCAAATGATACACAATGTAGGTTTTATGGTCCACACTATCACAGCCATTTGTTCTTTTGTGGTTAGGAACATGCATTATATTTTGAGAAATAAAACATGAATAACAGAAATCATGGTTAGGAACAGTTGCTATGTTTTAGGTAACAAACCATGAATGATGAAAGTGGGTCAGATATTGTTAAGTACACAGGTCCTCTATGACCTAAAACTTAGTTTGAATTTATGATTAAATGGAGGTTGGTAACAAAAAGGAAGTCCTTAGGGCAAGTTTCTTTGGCTTCTTCCCAACATTTGTATATTATAGACATATTTGAATACATAGCAGAACACATATTGAAGACATATCTTACAAATTTTATCAATGAGATAAAACCTTTTCACAACACAGTCATCTATGAACATAGAAGAACACATCCTGGAGAGAAACACTATGCATAAACAATGTGGTAAAGCCTTTGCATGTGGCAGTCATCCTAGATACCATGAGAAAAAGTCATAATGCAGAGAAACCCCATAAACGTAGTCAATGCATTAAAGTTTTGTACTTTCTGGTATCTTTATATAAGAGTAAACTCTTCAGCATGAAATCAATCTATTAAAGCCTTTGTGTATCACAGTCATCTTTGAGGACGCTCAAGAATACCCAAAGTAATCTGTGACTACAAAGAATTTGGTAAGATCATACCCAACACACTGAGTTACTCAAGGTTATTTATTATGAGGAAAAAATGTGACAAGCATCAACAATGAATTCAAATTTTATGATGTCTGTCTATTTTGTTTCCACTTACAAACTCATTTGTAATGCCACTGTATTTTCTTTGTATTTTTAGTTGATCATGTATCCAAAAACGTTGGTGAAAGGGCTTATCAGGTCTAGGAATTACATTTGGGAAGTTTTGGTCAACTTGCATCATCTGCAAATAAAGACAATTTTGGATGGGCAGTGGTGGCGATCACCTTTAATCACAGCTCTTGGGAGGCAGAGGCAGGCAGATTTCTGAGTTCGAGGCCAGCCTGGTCTACAGAGTGAGTTCCAGGACAGCCAGGCTTATATAGAGAAACCCTGTCTCGTAAAACCAAAAAAAAAAAAAAAAAAAAAAAAAAAAAAAAAAAAAAAAAAGATAATTTTACTTCCTCCTTTCTAATCTATATTACTTCTATCTTCTTCAGTTTTATTGTTCTTGCTAAACTTTTAGATAGTATTTTAAATAGATGTGGAGAGAATGAATAACCTCGTCTTGTTTGTGAGTTAGTGGAATTAATATGAATGTCTCTCCATTTAATTTAATGTTGACTATAGGTTTGCAGTAAAGTGACATTATTATGTTTAGGTGTGTCCCTTGTATCCTTAATCACTCCAGGAATTTTATCGTAAAGTGGAATTAAATATTGTCACAGAATTATTCATCATCTAATGAGATGACCACTTGCTTTATTTTCTTACACATTAAGCACATTATATTAAACCATTCCTGGTCTCTTTAATAGAGCCTGCCTCATTGATCATGGAGGATTATGTTTTGAAGTGTTTTCTATTTTATTTAATTTATTTTATTAAATATATTTTGCATCTGTGGTTTTAAGGGAAAATGGTCTGTAATTCTTTTTTGTAGCTGAGTCTTTATATTGATTGGATATTTGAGTAACCATGGGCTCACAAGATAAAATCAGTTGGCTGGCAAAGGAGGCCTCTGTGGTATCCAATCTGAGACTCCATTGTTATTGCAATAATCTTTATTGTTGGGATACTGAAACACAAAGCCAACCAACTCCTCTCCCAAAGTTCAACACTTTTGTTCCTTCACCTTAGATATTTGAAAAGAGTTTGCAAACACTTAAACAATCAGTACTCTTTTCAAAACTGACTTTGCAAACCTGATGTTCCCACTCCCAAGAAAGACAGGAGATATTAAAATAAAATCACTCCCATTGTCCCTCTTTCCCACTCTTCCTCATAACTTCAACTTCGGTATTCCATCCCCATCCCTAGAAAACTGCATGTTTCTCTGGACCCACATGAAAAAGATAGATACAGCTTAATTTCAGGAGTTACAGAGCTCCTTGATGTACCACCAGCATGTCATGTCATGAAATGCAACAGAGAAGAAAAAAAAAAGAAAGAAGCTGAAGATTTGGAAATTTTTTATTTTTAAAATTGTCTCTACACAGCAGTTGTTTCCACTAAGAAAACTGACAAAGTTTATTTTTGAGACTGAAAAATGCACACGTTCCAACACTGTTCACGAAATTCATTATAACCCAATAATTAGTTATAGCATACCTTCTGTCCACACTCATTGTACCATGCCTTTGTGCCAATGGATGAACACATTGATTTCCTGTGTTCAAAATATTTTAGCATGCTGAGAGAGGCAAAGGCTGCAGGATAAGTTCAGAGCTGCCATCTGAGAGTAATCTTTGGGGGGGCATAGCTAGAACAAGTCAAGAAAGTAATAATGTGAGCTGAATAATTAATTGTTAGGTAGGGAAACACCAGAGCATCATGTGCAAGGGCAGAGACTGGACGTCAGGAGAAGTTTAAATATATGAAAGTTCAGAGCAGCGATGGTTCATCTCTGCATACATTGAAGTCATCAGCTATCAGGGCTGAGGGAAGGGTTATTGGGTCAAGAATTTTCTACACAACCATGAGCAACTGAATCCACATCTGTAGAACTCACATGAATGCAGGGCAGGGGTGTGTGCTTGCCTGCAGTCCCAACTCTCATGAAGTACAGTCAGGATTTCCAGTGAAGCTGAGTAGTCAAATTGCTAAATAAGTAACTGGAGACAGTGACTCAAGAAATCATTTTGATAGTAAAAGGGGGCAAGAGATAGGGGTTTTCTAGGGAGGGGAAATGGGGAAAAGGGATGGCATCTGAAATGTAAATAAAATATCCAATAAAAAAAGAAATCATTTTGATGACATTATTTCAATCTTCTTGTATCTGTTGAGGCCTGTTTTGTGACTGGTTATATGGTCAGTTTTGGAGAAGGTACCATGAGGTGCTGAGAAGAAGGTATATTCTTTTGTTTTAGGATGAAATGTTTTATAGATATATGTTGAATCCATTTGGTCCATAACTTGTGTTAGTTTCAATGTGTCTCTGTTTAGTTTGTGTTTACATGATCTGTCCACTGCTGAGAGTGGGGTGTTGAAGTCTCCCACTATTATTGTGTGAGGTGCAATGTGTGCTTTGAACTTTACTGTGCAATGTGTGCTTTTTAGCTTTATGAATGTTGGTGCCCTTGCGTTTGGAGCATAGATGTTCAGAATTGAGAGTTCTTCTTGGGAGATTTTTCCTTTGATGAGTATGAAGTGTCCTTCCTTATCTTTTTTAATAACTTTAGGTTGAAAGTCAATTTAATTTGATATTAGAATGGCTACTCCATCTTATTTCTTGCGACCATTTGCTTGGAAAATTGTTTTCCAGCCCTTTACTGTGATTTAGTGTCTGTCTTTGACACTGAGGTGCATTTCCTGTATGCAGCAAAATGCTGGGTACTGTTTATCCAGTCTGCTAGTCTATGTCTTTTTATTGGGAAATTGAGTTAATTTCTGTTTAGAGATATTAAGGAATAGTGATTGTTGCTTCCTGTTATTTTTTATGTTATTTTTATGTTTGTTTGGCTATCATCTTTTGGGTTTGTTGAAAGAAGATTACTTTCTTGCTTTTTCTGGGGTATAGTTTCCCTCCTCATGTTGGCATTTTCTCTCTATTATTTTTTGTAGGTCTAGATTTGTGGAAAGATATTGTGTAAATTTTGTTTTGTCATGGAATATCTTGGTTTCTCCATCTATGGTAATTGAGAGATTTGCTGTGTATAGTAGCCTGGGCTGACATTTGTGTTCTCTTAGGGTCTGTATAACATCTTCACAGGATCTTCTAGCTTCCACAGTCTCTGGTGAAAAGTCTGGTGTAATTCTGATAGGACTGCCTTTATATGCTACTTGACTTTTTTCCCTTACTGCTTTTAATATTCTTTCTTTCTTTGGTGCATTTGGTATTCTGACTATTATATTACAGGAAGAATTTCTTTTCTGGTCTAATCTATTTGACTTGTTTAAGACTTCTTATATGATTATGTGGATCTCTTTTTTTAGTGTAGGGAAGTTTTCTTCTATAATTTTGTTAAGATATTTACTGGCCCTTTAAGTTGTCACTCTGTTCTATACCTATTATCTTTAAGTTTGGTCTTCTCATTGTGTCTTGGATTTCTTTTTTTTTTGTTGTTGTTGTTTATTTTATATATATGAGTACATACACTGTAGCTGTCTTCAGACACACCAGAAGAGGGCATTGGATCCCATTACAGATGGTTATGAGCCACCATGTGGTTGCTGGGAATTGAACTCAAGACCTCTAGAAGAGCAGTCAGTGCTCTTAACCTCTGAGCCGACTCTCCAGCCCTTGGATTTCCTTAATGTTTTGGATTAGGAGCTTTTTGAATTTTGCATTTTCTTTGAATGTTGTGTCAATATTTTCTATGGTATCTTCTGCACATTGCAATTCTCTCGTCTATCTCTTTTATTCTGCTGGTGTTGCTTGTGTCTATGACTCCTGATCTCTTTCCTAGGTTTTCTATCTCCAGGTTTGTCTCCCTTTTTTATTTCTTTATTGTTTCTATTTCCATTTTTAAATCCTGGATGGTTTTGTTCAATTCCTTCACCTGTTTGTTTGTTTTCCTGTAATTCTTTAAGGAATTTTTGTGTTTCCTCTTTAAGAGCTTCTAACTATTTACCTATGTTCTCCTGTATTTCTTTAAGAGAGTTATTTATGTCCTTCTTAAAGTCCTCTATCATCATCATGAGATGTGATTTTAAATCAGTCTTTCTCTTCCAGTGTGTTGGGGTATCCAGGACTGTGGTGGGAGAACTGGGTTCTGATGATGCCAAGTAGCCTTGGTTTCTGTTGCTTATGTTCTTGCCCTTGCCTCTGGCCATCTGGATATCTCTGGTGTTAGCTGGTATTTCTGTCTCTGACTATGGCTTGTCCCTCCTGCAAGCCTGTGTGTCAGCACTCCTGGGAGACCAGTTCTTTCTGGGATGAATTTGGGTATAGAGCACTGTGGCAGAGTCAGCTCTGGGGTGCAGATGGAAACCAGATGTTGAGCAAGCTTACATACTAAAATGATGACTGTGAAAATGTGCATTTCAAGAGTTGTAATAGAACCCAGAAGAAAGAATTTATATAAGCTATTTTGGTGACTATTGCTAATTCTTACAGAAGCAGAAAAGCTAGTATATGATACTAAATTGTTGGGTGGACAGTACCACAACCACTTTCTTTCACTTAACACTAACTTTCTAGAAGTTAAGTGTAATATGTTAGCACATTTTTACTGTCTGAAACTTTCATTTATGAAGACTTCTTGCTACCACTATCTTGTGGGAAATCAATGTTAACATTGAAGAAGCTGAGCAGCTGGTGCTTGCCTTAGCACTTCCTCTTTACCCCCGTGCACACAGAAGGCCCGCTTGTTCCTTCCAACCACTTGACTCTCCCAAAAGACACAGCCAATGTCAAGGGCCTACAAATCCTCATTCCAATAGCAACTCCCCAAACCTGAGAACAGATAAACTAATGCAGCCTTCAGCCTCCATGACACCGGAAGCTGGCACCCTCTCTGATAGATGGCCAAGCACTCCCCAACACATGTGGCTTATTGCCTTGAGGAAAGCAAAAACCATACATCCTTAGAGATAAGTCAAGTCAATGAAGCATTCCCAAGCAGCTGTGCCTGGTTTGTAGAAACATTTAACCCTGATAACACCATAAAAGCCAAAAGAACAGACTCCCCCAATCGTGCAACACTGCCCACTAACACTGTCTACTGCCCAAACAGATAAAATTATAGCTTGTCTTATCTGCTGTGTAACCCTGAAGCCCTGGACCTGCTTGTATAAATTCCCTAAACCCCTAGATGCAGGATTACAACTTTGCTTCCTGCAATTTGTGGTCCAAACCTGGGTTTGAATTAAAGGCTCTTATGTTTCTCTACTGTGGATATCACAATCTTTGAGATCACTTAGAAACCAGGAGACCTGGGCATAAGAATACAAGCAACACACTGATGGTAAAAAGAGAAATTTGTGAGTGGGTTTATAACAAAATTCAGTGATGTGAACTTGATTTCATCCAAATACCATGTACCACAAATGCCTACTCTATGCTAGTGATAGGTTGAGTATTACTTGATCCCAAGACCTGTCCTTAACCAGGTAACAATGTCCTCTGAAGTCATTGGGCATCCGAGGAAGAATGTATTAGTGATTTCTCTAGGGACAGATCCAATGTAGCATACTGTTGTGTATAGTTTTTCACTACCTGTCTTTGCTCCAGGAAGTGGCCACACTACCAGCCCCCACCCCCACCCAGCTTCACTTGAATTTGAAGATAAAAGACACTTACACAGTTGTTCCTTTTCAACATGCCTTTGAACAGAATTTCTGGGTTCTACCTTCTCTCACCTGGAAAACCTGCCCTTACCAATGCTCTTAGCTCTGCTCCTCCCACGTGCCTTCAACTTCAGTGGCTAGTTCCATCTAGCTCTGCCAAACATATCTGGCCACCCTCCTGTAGTAGTGGCCACAGGCCCAGGCTTCTCCCAAAGCCTCACATACCAGCTGGGTTCTTCACCATTCAAAGCATGGCAAAGCTCCTTCTCCATCCTTCTGTCTCCCTGCCTGCCTCCAGGAACCTAGAAGTCTCACCTATACTTTCCACTTAGCAAGTGGCCCATGGCTTTCTTTACTGACAAATCAAAAACCAATTGGGCAACAGGAACTTAACTTCAAAAACCACCCCTACACCTCACCTTTTCTGTCCAATAATAAAAAATAAAAAAAATTTAAAGATTCTTCTCCCGACATAAATTGAACACAATTATAAAAATCATGTAAATTACACAGTGTGATGTACAAATAACATCTAGTCCATCATATTTGTCTTTTTTAGTTTTTTTTTTCTTTCAAGACAGGATTTCTCTGTGTAGCCCTGGCTGTCCTGGAATTCACTCTGTAGACCAAGCTGGGCTCGAACTCGGAAATCCACCTGCCTGTGCCTCCCAAGTGCTGGGATTAAAGGCATGTACCACCACTGCCCAGCCATATTTGTCAATTAAAGTATTTTACCATCATTTCTAACTGAAAGAATTATGATCCTATCCCTAGATTATGTTTAGATTTTAGCTTGTTATGCCATCTGAAAACCATGTCCTCCACTCTATAACCTCTCTCTCTCTCAATGTTAAACAACTTGAGTTTGATTATGAGAGTAAAACTAGTCTTCATCCCAGTCAAAAATTTGAAAACGATTTAAACGTTAGCTGGGTATAAAGGAAGCAATAACTATTGCTTCTCAAACTTAAACAGAAAGGTGTGCTGCCAGGAGCAGATATTTCTCATTATCAAGTAATTAAATAACATTAAATGTCACATCCTGTGGGTTTCTGGTACCTTTGAAATATATATATTCAAACTGTTAAACCTTGACTACTCTTAGCTATTTCTAATTGAAATATATCAAAAGCACCCTTTTATAATTAAATCAGAATGTAACATAAACATGAGGTTGCCTTCTGGCTTTTAACTCATATTGATAAATCATCTAAAATCAGTTTGTAATCACAGTTATTTGAAGGACTGGGTCTGAAATAAACCCACACACCTGTGGCCCCTTGATCTTTGACAATGGAGCTAAAACCATCCAGTGGAAAAAAAAGATAACATTTTCAAAACTGATGCTAGTTTAACTGACAGTCAGCATATAGAAGAATGCACATCAATCCATTCTTATCTCCTTGTACAAAGCTCATGTCCAAGTGGATCAAAGACCTGCACATAAAACCATATCCACTAAAACTAATAGAATAGAAAATGGAGAAAAGCCTCAAACACATGGGCACAGGGGGAAAATTTCCTGAACAGAACACCAATGTCTTATACTCTATGATCAAGAATCAACAAATCAGACCTCATAAAATTGCAAAGCTTCTGTAAGGCAAAGGACACTGTCAATAAGACAAAACAGCAATCAACAGATTGGGAAAAGATTTCTACCAATCCTATATCTGATAGAGGAAAAATATTCAATATATACAAAGAATTCAAGAAGTTAGACTCTAAAGAACCAAATAACCCTATTAAAAATGGGGAACAGGGGCTGGAGAGATGGCTCAGCGGTTAAGAGCACTGACTGCTCTTCCAGAGGTCCTGAGTTCAATTCCCAGCCACCACATGTTGGTTCACAACCATCTGTAATGGGATCTGATGCCCTCTTCTGGTGTGTCTGAAGACAGCTATAGTGTACTCATATAAATAAAATAAATAAATAAATAAATAAATAAATCTTTTAAAAATGGGGAACAGAGCTAAAAAAAGAATTCTCAACTGAGGAATATTGAAGGGCCAAGAATCACCTAAAGAAATGTTCAACATCCTTAGTCATCAGGGAAATGCAAATCAAAACAACCCTGAGATTCCACCTCAAACACATCGGAATGGCTAAGAGCAAAAAATCAGGTGGTAGCAGATGCTGGGGATTATGTGGAGAAACAGGACCACTCCGCTATTGTTGCTGGGATTGCATGCTGGTACAATCACTCTGGAAATCAATCTGGTGGTTTCTCAAAAAATGGACATAGTATGAACTGAGGACCCAGCTATACCACTCCTAGGCATATACCCAAAAGATGCTCCAACATATAACAAGCACACATTCCAATATGTTCATAGCAGCCTTATTTATTATAGCCAGAAGCTAGAAAGAACACAGATGTCCTTCAACAGAGGAATGGATAAAGAAAATGTGGTACATTTATACAATGGATTTCTACACAGCTCTTAAAAACAATGACTTTGTAAAATTCTTAGGCAAGTGGATGAAACTAGAAAATATCATGCTGAGTGAGGTAACCCAGTCACAAAAGAACACACATGGTATGCACTCACTGGTAAGTGGATATTAGCCCAAAAGCTCAGAATACCCAAGATACAATTCACAGACTACATGAAGCTCACGAAGAAGAAAGACCAAAGTGTGGATGCTTCAGTCCTTCTTAGGAGTAACAAAATACTCACGGGAGAAAATATGGAAACAAAGTGTGGAGCAGAGACTGAAGCAAAGGTCATCCAGAGACTGCCCCACCTGGGGATCCATTCCATATGCAATCATCAAACCCAGACACTATTGTGGATGCCAAGAAATGGTTGCTGAAAGGATCCTGATATAGCTGTCTCTTGAAAGGCTCTGCTACATACTCAGGTCAGGTGTCTGTGTGACGGAGCAGCAGACCCAGACCACAGTGCAGGTTAACAGAACTTAGACTCCTATGCAAGCTTCTCCACTCTTTCTGTATCTGCTCCTTCCATAAATGGTGACTATGGGGTGGGTACCATCCCACTACTTCCTGAGCCATGTTCTAGATGCTTCTGAAAATTCCCTCACAGACTCATGGAAAATAGTTCAAGTGTGTTTCAAACTGCTTAAAGTGACAAGCAGGTTTAACCATCACAGGGGTATCATCCCAAAAGAAGCTTCTAAGGTAACACATTTCATTAGCTGTGGTTTAAGCAGATGACAGAATTTCTTTCTATTTAGAAAACAAGACAATGTGATTAAAATAGAAAAATAGGGGAGGTGTTTTGTGCACATTGCATGTAGTTATGTCTCTGAGCAACTCAGCTTCCATCCTACTTTAAACCACTGCACTCAGCCAGCCTTATTATAAGGTACAAGCAGCATGTTTTAAAAAATGTAACATATGTACACAGATGAGTCACAGTATCACAGCACAATGGATTTAGGAGAAGCTTATCATGCCAAACAGCAGTTCTCATGGAGGCCACACACATGCAGTGACTTGATTCATGTCACATGAATGCATGGGTTCACAATGCTGTGTTCCCTTGGAAAAAAGGCCAAAACTCTATAGCTTTACTCTTTGGACTCTGACAGAGGCATAATTTGGCTTCCACATGTACAGAGGCTTGACAAGTAATTGTTTGAGCAGTTCTGAAGAGCCACAACTAATACATTAATATATCTTATCTGATGATTATAAAATAATAAAAAATATAAAATTAGAGACATGCTAGCTATTGGATCACTTCAGGGAAGACTTAGATAAAACAGACATTATAAAATTTAGTTTTGTTGTTTAAAAATTGAAAGTCTGAAAATTGGATATTTAACCTCCTATTTACCTCAAATGAAAGCAAATGCAAGCCAGAGCACAGGATGAAAAATGTTGATGATGTCATCACCTCCATGTCCAACAGCTTTTTGAAATCTGGAGCACAACCTCCAGACCAGAATACAAACTTCAAGAGAATGCCTCGACCTCCCTAATGATGAGTCTGAAGGTATTTCCCAAAATATACAAACCTGGGCTTCAACTTATTGGCAGGAGGAAAAGAAAAAAATCATGAGGTGAAGGGTCCTGTGTCTAGATCCTGCTAACTTGCTGTGTGACACATATCTGATCTTTCATTTACAAACTAAAGAAAAGAACACTGTGTCCTCACAGTTTACACAGGTAGGCTCCCTGGAGAGTGGCCACTACTCCACATGCAGCAGTACTTGAATGAGACAGGCTTTCCTTTTCTTCTGTGGTTAACATTCTACACACTGAAACCAGTGCATTCTTATTCTTGGATCTGTATACTGATGGTCTTTCAGTCTTGCTGTGTTTGTTGGGGATAGGCTCTCACATAACTAAGGCTCGGCTTAGATTTATTATACAGCTGAAGATGTCCTTGAACTTCTGATTCTCTTGATTCTAATTCTCAAAGATATGAAAGAGCATACCAAATTTTTGCAATCCTAGAGTTTAAACTTTTCAGGCAAAAACTCTACTATGGAACTATGAATCCAGAGCCTTGCAGGTGATAGGAAAATGGGGCTACCCAAAATGATGGATTTGATTCTTTAGTCTTGGGGTTGGCAGCAGTCATCCTCATCATGTGATAAACTGAAGTACTACATCAGGAGAAATGAGTTTTAACCAGCAACCTCAGACAAACGTTGTCTCGATACATGTGGCAAAAACATACAAGTAGCAGCTGAGGCTTGGAATTAGACAAGGTGTCTATTGTAGCACCTCTGTACCAAAACTTGACATATGCCTTCAGGGTCAATGTACTAAGAGACATTCACCAAAAGTTTTAACTGTCCTTCCATCTCCCAAAGAGTTCTACATGACTAATATAACAAAGCAAGTGGCTCTCATAAGCCAGCAAAGCATGCTAGTTTTCTCCTCCCCAGAGCTGCTATGTGCCCTGATAATACTGGCAGATAATGACATGAATGGCAATAAATGCACCAGACCTGGCACTTGAAAATGTTTGGGTCAGGCAGTGGTGGTGCACACCTTTAATCTCAGTACTTGGGAGGCAGAGGCAGAGTTTGAGGCCAGCCTGGTCTACAGAGTGAGTTCCAGGACAGCCAGGGCTATATAGAGAAGCCCTGTCTCAAAATAAACAAAAAAAAAAACAAGAAAAGGAAAGGAAAGGAAAGGAAAGGAAAGGAAAGGAAAGGAAAGGAAAGGAAAGGAAAGGAAGAAAAGACAAGAAAACAAAAGAAAAGAAAAGGAATGGAAAGAAAAGAATGGAAAATAAAAGGAAAGAAAAGGAAAGAAAGAAAGAAAGAAAGAAAGAAAGGAAAAGAATGGAGAAGAAAAGAAAAGAAAATGTTTGGAAAAGCATGCACTCAATGCAATGTTATCTGTCCTTCATTCTATTAAGAAAGATAAGCCAAATAGGCCTGAGAGGAATGAAATATACCTGTAAAATACAAAGTTAGATGGTTGTTCATGAATTAGTGGTCACCTGAAGTTTCATTTTGTTTTGTTCTGTTTTGTTTTGTTTTTTTCGAGACAGGGTTTCTCTGTGTAGTCCTGGCTGTTGTGGAACACACTCTGTAGACCAGGCTGGCCTGGAACTCAAAAAACCGCCTGTCTCTGCCTCCCAAGTGCTGGGATTAAAGGCGTGCACCACCACCACCTGGATCATTTATTTTTAAATCACATTTTTTGTTGAAAAATAAGAGTTGGGAAAGTATTACTTCTACTCTTATTTACTTCATCTTCAAGTGAAGAAAGCATGAAATTGTTCAGTGGCTATACATGACTGTAATCTCAACAATTGGGGGGTCCCAGATGTAGGAGAATCAAGAGTTCAAGGTCATCTTTGGTCATGTAGCCAGTTGTCTGGATACAAGGATACAAAAGAACTTGACTCTGCTGTCCAATACCAGGTAAGGTGTTGATGTGTATACACTCTGCCTAAGAAGCAGCACAGGTCCAGCTCAAGCTGACAGTTCTGAGAAGTCCCAGCCTTGGTCCACTCAATTTGCTGTGAATGGGAATCTCAGACAGATTTACTGCTACTCTGGGCAAATAGATAATGAGGATTTCAGCTTGTCACAAACACATTTAAAGAATAAAAACACTTTCAGAACATAATAAGGTTGAGGTAATCCTTTCTGAAGTTCTTAGTGCCTGGAGCTGCCAACTGTGGCATTCTGCAACCTTCAGGAGCCAATTTACATTGTAGGCTTAAAACTTACATTACTTTAAACAAACAAAACATAAACAAACAAAAACTGTTTAAACCAATGGGTCACTTCAGTTGTGAACTGTGTTAAGAATTAATATTATGAAAATACAGTAAACCTTAACATTTTAAAGGTTCTAGTAGCAGAAGAGGTAGAGGATTAAAACAACAAACAAGCAGTCTCAAGCCCAGTATGTTATCTGTCATGAGCAGGTTGTGATAAGGGTTTAATGTCCCCATGGAAAGAGGAGGGACAGGTCCTCTGCACTCAGGAATCCTATACAGGATTGACTGTGAGATGGTCAGTTCCCTGAGAGGGGAGAGAGTATGCCAGAGACAGAGGTTTGATATTTAATTGCTCTTTAATAATGCACAACAAACAATATATTATCACCAATGCTAAAGCTATTGTAACACCGTGGTATTGCCACATTTCCTATGCATTGACTCTATCAATATCAATACAATAAAATAAGCACATGCTTCTGTGCAGCTCTTCATCCACATCTTTAATTTTAAAATACGGCTGTCTAATCCCCTAACCCTAACTCAAACCCTGCTTGCTGTGGGGCATATTTCTTAATTACACCTGTTGAAGTGAGAAACCCTTTATTAATCTTGCTCTTTTGAGATGTTCAGATCCACCTTTAATCTGGGCTACAGATTCTTTTGACAACCTACATATATAAAGGACATTGGACAGGTGGTGTTTTTGGTTTTGTTTTTAGTATTTGCCCTACTTTTTTACAAAACAAAGGTGATTTGTTTGTTTATTTGTGTTTTAAAACTGGTATTAGTAAGTACTTATTTCTTCAGAATTCTGTTATTCACTGAAGATCAGCTGTAATATCCTGCAACATGAAATTAACCAGCCCTTGATTTTTCTAATTTCCCTTGTCCAACAGCCTTTATTGGGACATTCTATTCAATAGCCTTTCTATATACAAAGATTCATTCTCTCTATTATTTGAGATATGTTTATTTACAAAATGTGTACTAATACAACTATTGTTTTTCTCCACTTTTCCACTAATGAAGATGTGCTGCCTACCAATAGTGCTCAACTGTGTTTCCTTTATGTTTCTGGCTTTTCTCCAGGGTTGATTGATACCTGTCATCTGGTGGAAGGAAGCTGCAGTTTCCCTGAGCCCATCTTGAAGCCACAAAACAAGACTCTTGTTTCCTAAAATCCCTCTTTAATGTTAATGGTGTTATCATTCTGTCTAAAACTCTACCTCACAGTTACCTGGTGACAGCCAGGTATGCTCCTCCCCATAGTTACCTCTCTTTAAAGAGAGATGGAATGTGTTCTATGGGTGTGTAGGAAGGTGTGTTCGAAATTTTGTTCCTTGGTTGCTGTTTGATGTCTGGATTTACAAAGAGCGTTGCCTGAGTGTTGCTTCTTTTACTGACATTTTTAGTGGGTATCCTCAATAGGAAATGCTTGCTAATGTTGGGAGCAGGGAGAAGTAGTGGGCAGGAAGAGATGATCTTAGCATCCAAAAGGAGACATAGTCAGGACAGAGGTAAAGCTGCCTCTGATATTTAGTACAGTACGAGGGGAAACTGTGATCATTTCATCTGGGATAACAAATAGTGTGGTAGATCTATAGAATCCTTACCTTGTGTCCTGGCAGGTAAAACATGTGGTTGAACAGGGACTGTCTGCCCAAGAGGGGCTGAAACACAGGGATGAGGCAGGAAAGGATGACCAGGTGGGCATTGTCTATCTTACCTATAAGAGGCATGCACAGGGGGAGAGGCAACTTCCACTGGTATTCTGTCTCAGAGTAAGTGCAACTGATCTTAGAATCTGCAGTAATAGATAGTGAGGTAGGTCTTTGGATAAAGTACCTTTTCTACTGCAGTGCATGGCTTGTGGTTGAACACGAGCATCTTTCAATAATAAGTACCTCAGGCACAAAGATGAGTTTGTAAACCCAATCAATTCTGTTTTAGAGTGTGTACGAAGTCCATTTGAGCAAACATCCTATGACAACCCCCCTTGTCAACAGCCAGTCAAGGTACAACTGCAGGGATAAGCTTCATGTAGATAACTAATTCACCTTACAGAGAAAAAGTTAGTCTTCCCATCATGGTTGTCAGATGGTTTTGCCCTCTTGATTGGTTCCTGCAGATTATGCCAGACATGTAGTTTTTAAAATATTCAGTTGATGACCTGTATGTTAATGTCTCAATCTTGCTGTAACTACTATAAATACCCAGCACCCCTAGACTTGGTCTCTCAGTTTTGATCTCATGTGAGGCTGACTGGTGAGAATTCTTATTACAGAGCTCATAATAAAGACCTCCATGTGTTTGCATTGCAATGGGCTCCTTGTTGGTCTTTGGGGTCTCTGTGAGTTGGACATAACATCTTAGTGTATTGACCCAAGATCCTCAGGACTCCCAAATAAAAGATTGAAAGGCTGTTTGTTTACATGCACCATTGTTGTTTTTGGTCAGTGGCTTGCCTGCCAGATTTGTGTCTGTGTGCCTTGGTTTTCAGGTTTTTCTTGAGTATATGTGGAGGGAGATGAATAAATTGAATGTGAAACCCTGCTACAGTGGATACACTGGAGAGTCATAGCCCCAAAGTGCTTCAAAGATGTTCCAGAGACTGGTATAGTGGACTGTGTGCCTCTGGTCTAAATTTCTGGGAAGGTTAGAGCAGACTTGGAACCATGCTACAGGGCTCACAGCTGCAGCCATCCTGTTTTCTTTCTTTCTTTCTTTCTTTCTTTCTTTCTTTCTTTCTTTCTTTCTTTCTTCTTCTTCTTCTTCTTCTTCTTCTTCTTCTTCTTCTTCTTCTTCTTCTTCTTCTTCTTCTTCTTCTTCTTCTTCTTCTTCTTTAATGATTTATTTTTATTGTCTTTTTTGTTTGTTTGTTTGTTTTGTTTTGTTTTTCGCAACAGGGTTTCTCTGTGTAGCCCAGGCTGTCCTGGAACTCATTCTGTAGACCAGGCTGGCCTATGCCATCCTGTTTTCATTTTCTCCTCTGTACAAGTGGAGGAATCTGCTGGGTAGCCTTTACGGCCCCCTTGTGGCTGTCTGTTATGTGTGTGTGTGGCACTTTATTATTCTGTGACTGAGGAAATGAGACTCTTTCCATTCCAGTTGATTTAGTTACTGACTCCTCACCTTGGGTTAAATCCTTCTTACCAACAAAACTAATACCCATTGACTAATCCATGACAGAAAACTCTTCAAGACAGCATCCAGGGCACAATAGCTTTCTTTCTACCTTGTTTTACAGGGTGGAAAGGACAAAGACCTCATTTTCCCTCCCCTTCCATTCTACCCTCTGCCCAGTCCATATGTGACTCTTTAGTTTTGGAGTTGTCATTAGATGGAAGGTTGTTCTTCATTCAAACAGAATTAGCATATCTTCTTTGGACCAGAGATCTTGTCCTTTGGGGAGGCCATTTCCAGGTCAGTGGGGCAATCTGCTTCTCTATCCACCTTCCAGCTGTTTTAGCCTCCTCTTTGGCAGCACTGGCCTGGGAACCCAGGGTTAAAGACATCTAACCCCAGGTCAGCATAGCCTCTGAGCTCCCCATTACAGTGTATCCTTCCCTGCTCTGAGCCAGATGCCCTCCCTATTTTGCCTGGCTCAGCCACAACTCCAAGTCCCTCAAGGGGTGGCAGGGGCTCCAGTAATTGATATCGTTAAATCATTGGTTTTGTTTTATAACAACTTCCTCATTTTTGTGTCTGTGACATAGTTGTTTTAAGTTCTCAGCATTTCAGATCTACAGTCATCTGAGGGACCCTCAATCGAGGGTGTGCCCTCATCTGAATGGCTGGTTGCTATGTCTGTGAGAGATACTGTTGATGGTTGATTAGGAAGGCTCTTCCACTGAGGGTGGCAATATTCCTAAGCAAGTGGTCCTGGGCTGGATGAGAGAGCAGGCTGAGCATGAGACAGTGAGCAAGCAAGAGAGCAAGCCAGGAGACAGTGTTTGTCCATGCTTTTTTTGCCTTCAGTTTCTAATCAAAGCTCCCAAAATGATGGACTGTGATCTGACAGAACCATGTACAACAGCCACTTATTACCTGAGATTTTTTTGCTCAGAGCGTTCAATCACAGCAGCAGAGTAGCAAGTTAGAACAACAACAACAACAACAACAACAACAACAACAACAACAAAATGGTATCCAGATGTGATTATGCTGCTGGACAGAATCTATGTTCTCTTTTGAAGAAATGTGGAGAATATCACAAACTGAGATGGCAAAATCATAGAGAGCTGTACATAGATCTTAATCAGTTGTTCTCATAGGAAATGGAAGCTTGGGGTGTTGACAGTAGTGCAGCCAAAGGTAGTTGAGGTCATGCTTGTTCAGTGGAAAATAAACTCTGAGAAAACTTTAGTTAGAGGTCATTTGTGTGATATTTTTGTCAAAAATCTTGCCTACTTTGGCTTATGCTCTGAGACATTGAGTAGGGTAAAATTTAAATCTAATATGCTGATTTGTATATTGTTATTATATTTATATGTATTGTTTACTTTTCCCATTTATTTATATATTTTCTTATATCTGAGTTACTACCCTCTCCCCATTCCATCTTCCACAGTACCTCACCCCTGACTCCTTTTTTCTCCCCAGGGAAGGTTGAGGGCCACTTGAGTATCCCCCAGTCACGGCATGTCAAGTCTCTGCAGGGTTAAGCACATCCTCTCCTACTGAGGTCAGACAGGCCAGCCAAGTATGGGGAACAGTGTGGACAGACAGGCAACACCTTAAGGGACATCCCCCACTCTGGTTGTTGGGGAACCCATGTGAAGACTGAGTAGCACATAGAGTACATATATACTGGGGACCTCTGTCCATCCTGTGTATACTCTTTGGTGGGTGACTCAGTCTCTGAGAGTCTCCTAGGGCCCAGGTTAGTTAACTCTGATGGTCTTCTTATGAGCTTCCTGTTTTAAAGGCAAATAGTTGGGTCTGTCTTACACTTTCAAGTGTTTAGTTCATGACCAACATAACAGGTAATAGGGACCAACTGAAGAAGGCATCACTGATGCTAACTCAGTCCTGGCAGGACAAATTTAAAATATAAATTAAAAATAAAATATAAAGTATAAAATAAAATAAAGTTTAAAATTTAAAATATGTAATAAAATAAAATGTAAAATATAAAACATAAATATAAAATATAATATAAATACAATTTTAAAATATAAATTAATAAAATAAAGTAAAATATAAAGTATAAAATAAAGTTTAAAAATCAAAATATATAATAAAATATGAAATGTAAAATATAAAATTTAAATTCAAAGTACAAAAATAAAATAAAATATAAAATATATCAAATATAAAATATAAAGTATAAAATATAAAATAAAAAGTAAAATATAAAATAACATAAAAATAAAATACAAATATAAAGTGTAAGTATAGTAATATTTTAAATTTTATATTTTATTTTTAATTTTAGATTTTATATTTCTAATATCTTAGAAAAAACTTTCCCTGGTGTGCAATACCTAATAAGGTAATAGGACCTGATAATGGACCCATCTTTGTTGTCCAGGTAAGTCAGGAACTGGCCACCCAGCTGGGGATGAATTAGAAATTGTGCATTTAGGCTCCAGATTTTAGGACAGGTAGAGAAAATGAATAGAACTCTAACAGAGACCTGGACTGACTTGGCCTTCGAGACTGGTGGGAGTGATTAGACAGTACTCCTTCCGTTTGCCTCATTCCAGGTTCAGAACACCCCCGGGACTGGTTAAATCCAGTGTGGGAGCTGCCACTGCTCACTGAGACAGGGGGGCACTCAATCCTTTTCTTTTTTTCTTTTTCTTTTTTTTTTCTTTTTTCTTCCTTCCTTTTTTGTTTTTTCTTTTTTTCTATTTTCTTTTTTCTCTTTCTTTTTTCTTTTTTTCTTTTTATTCTTTTTTCCTTTTCCTCTTTCTTTTTTCTTTTTTTTTGTTTTTTTTCCTTGTTTTTCTTTCTTTTTTTTTCTATTTTCTTTTTTTTCTTCAGGGCACTCAATCCTAATATTGTTCTTTCCAAATCCCTGTTTTCCCGCATGAAAGCTTTCTAGGTGGCTCAACATATGAGACCGGAGGCCTGAGCACCAGTTCCAAGCAGGAAACTCAGTCTGACATCACTGAGCTGGAAACTTGGAACCCAGCTGAACGCACCTGATGACGACCCCAGCCTCAACCCCAGATACACGGGCTCTAGTGGCCGACTTTGTAGGCTACAAGCTAAGGCAGAAGGGTTATGTCCGAGGAGCTGGCCCAGGAGAAGGCCCAACAACCAATCCGCTACACCAAGCCATGCGGGCGGCTGGAGATGAATTTGAGACCCGCTTCCAGCACACCCTCTCTGACCTGGTTGCTCAACTACAGGTGACCCCAGGCTCAGCCCAACAATGCTTCATCCAGGTTTCTGAGGAACTATTCCAAGGAGGCCCCAATTGGGGCCGTCTTGTGGCATTCTTTGTCTTTGGGGCGGCCCTGTGTGCTGAGAGTATAGACAAAAACTTAGAGCCATTGGTGAGGCAGATACAGGATTGGATGGTGGCCTATCTAGAAATACACCTGGCTGACTGGATCCACAACAATGGCGGCTGGATGGAGTTCACAGCCCTGTACGGGAACAGGGCCCTGAAAAAGACATGGTGTCTACAGGAAGGGAACTGGATGTCAGTAAAGACAATACTGACGGGGGCCGTGACACTGGGGGCCCTGATATCTGTAGGGGTCTTTCTTAAATTGGTTTTTCTTCATCCACGCTGGTGAACTTTTGTTAGAGAAAGGGTAAGTGCTGTTCAGATTTTAGTGTTATGCCATCGATACTGAGCTTAAGGTCAGGAAAGCGAAAGTTATGATGATACTGAAGATTAAAATTTCTAAAAATTTACGTTAGAAGTGGGGTGGGAGCAGGCCTATGAATAGTTAAGTTTTTATGATTAAAAACCTAATGGAATATTAACAATGTGGTAAAGCTTTTGCATGTCATAATTCTTTACACATACACAAAGAAATCACAGTGGAGAGAATCCTCATTAATGTAATCACTGGGGAAAAACTGACAATTCACTTTTATCTACGACTACATTATAGAACACATTCAAGAGAGTGACTCGGTGTCATCAAGGTGCTAAGCCATTGCACTGCACAGTCATTACCCATTACATAAAAGAACACATACTAGAGAGAAACTGAATGTCATGAATGAGGTAAAGCCTTTCCAGGACACAGTCATCTCTGAATACACAAAACAAAATGTGCAGAGTGAAATTTATGAATGTTGTCAATGTGATAAAGACTTTACATGTCCCTGTACTCTCCAAACACTTAAAGGAACACACGCTTTAGAGAAACCTTACAGATGTAATGAATGTGGTAAAGCCTGTGCCTATCTCTGTAGTCTCCAAAGACATAAAAGAACACAAACTGAGCAGAAACCTTTTGATTGTTCTAAAGTTGGGAAATCGTTTACATGCCACAGTGGTTTCTGAATACAGAAATGAACACATATGAGAGAGAAACCAACTGAAAGTAATTAACATGTTAAAGAATCTGCATGTCCTAATCATATTTAAATGCATGAAAGAATTCATAGTTGAAGTAAACTGTGGTGATTTAAATATTCTTGACCCTAAAAAGTGGCAATATTAAGAGATGTGCCTTGTGGGAGTAGATGTTACCTTTTTGAAGGAAGTGAACTACTATGGTTGTGGTCTCTGGAGCTCAGGCCAGTACAAAACAGACCCTCCTACCACTTGGCTGGAAGACAGTCTCTTCTTGGATGCCTTCTCATGAAGATGCAGAACTCTCAGCTCCTTCTCCAGCATCATGGCTGCCTGCATGCTGACATTCTGCCTGCTATGATGGCAATGGACTAAACATTTGAAAGTGTAATACAGACTGAATTAACTATTTGCCTTTAAAACAGTTGCCTTGGTCACAGTGTCTCTTCTTAGCAATGGAAATTCTAAGACAGAAGTTGGTACCTCAGACTTAGGTATTCTTATTGGTAGGCCTGACTATGCTTTTGTTGAAAGCAATGTGGATTTTTAGACTTTGGATTTGTACATGCATTAAGTGAACTTCATGGGCTGTCCTAGTAGAACACATATGACCTAAGTGTGGTTTGAACTTTGCATAGAATTTTTATAATGTTTTGCTGAAGAATGCTGTTGTGTTTTGCTCTCATCTGAAGGTAAACAGGTTTATTTTGTTAACTGAATTGACAAAGGAAGTCTCAGGAAAGCCAAGCATAGCTTTTGGCCTGTGTTTACTCTTATGGTGATTGTTTTGATCATGCTTAGTAATCTTAGAAAGGAAAAATATGAAATGTTAGCTTCAAAGAGAAAATCTCACCAGGAAGTTGAATGAAGCTAAATCCTATGATCAAAGACACACAATGGCATTAAAGAAATGGTGATATTATAGCAGGATTCCATTCACCTAAACATATGGAGGTGAAGTTATATGGATGAGAACTGTATAATATTAGGCATTATTATTAACTGGTTATTCTTTTTATGTGGACATAAGAGGATAAAAGTACGTGTCAAATTGAGAATTGATGGATTGTGATTACGATACTGGGATTTCAATTTAAAATCTAAAAGGATATAGGATATACTTAGGTCCAGGCATGGTGGTACACACCTTAAATCCTAGGAGATGAACGTCAAGCAGATGTCTGATTCAAGTCATACTGGTACAGATCAAGTTTAGGTAATGAAAAGTTTAGATATGGGCAGAGTGTTACACACATATTACTCAACATTCAGAAGACAGAGCCATGCAGATCTGAGTTCAAGGCTCATCTACAGAGCAAGTTCAGGACAGCCGAGCTTAGGCAGTGAAGTTGTTGAAAACTAGAAAGCTGGTGATGATGTAATAGAAGGGGCGATGTTTGGGCCCCAGCAGGCAGAGGAACTCAGGAACTTTGTCCATGTGGCTCTGCTTTTAGAGGAAAGAATAGAAGGGACGACTGAGACCATTGATGCTGGTTGGCTGTAGTTAGAAAATTAGTGGGGTTGAAGAAGAAACCAGCACCACTGAAGTGACATATTTTGTTAAGTGTTTTCTGAAAGAACAAAGAAGTTGTATTCCAGAGGTAGCCAAGGTTGTCCCTTGTGGTGAAGCTTGACTCAGTCCTGTGCAAGACTCACCCAGGTGGCACAGGTTTTAAGGCATGAATGTTTCATGCAGTGCAGCTGAGGCTTGGCACCATGAAGTGAGCATGAGAGGAACACAGTCAAGACTGTTTGTCACAGAAGAACCCAGAACATTGAAGATGTAAGTCCCTTGGGATGAGCAGAAAGAACAGCAGCAGCAGTTGAGTAGAGTCAAGCAGAACCTAGTGTACTACAGAGGGAAGAGCTGGAGAGAGACCCAGCTTCTTTTGAGGAACACAGAAGATCATCTGTGGATCCCAGATACTGGAACAAGAAGCTGTAATTTTGAAGTTACTTTGGAGACCCCAAGAGTTTTAGATTCCAGAGCTGTGGGATACCTTCTCAGAAAAACTACTTTCAGGAAATAAAATCAGCCAAAGAGAAAGTATTGTGTTGCAGTGAGCACAGCAGGAAGGAGTTGGAGATCTGAAGAACACTGACATCAGACCTGGAGATGCAGAGTTTGGAGATTGCCTTGCTGGCTTTTGGTCTTCTTTTGGCCCAGTATTTCCTCACAATGGTAATTAAGAATGGTGACCTATATTCTGTGAATTTGGATGGATATTATGTGCTATATTTATGAATGTATAGGAGATTACAGTTACATGATTGGAATGATCTCAGAAGAGACTTTGAACTTTGGACTTTTAACATTTATGAGACTTCTATAGATGATGAGGACCTTTTAATTTGAACCTCACATATTTTGTATTATGCTATTCTTAAATATGGTCCCCATACACTCATGTGTTTGCACAATCATATGGAGGCCAGGCAGTGGAATGTGGTAGTATAAATATGCTTGGCTCAGGGAGTGGGAGGAAGTTATTATGAGATGTGGCCTTGGAGGAAGTGCATCACTGAAGGCTTTGAAGTTCCACCCAGTGCAGAATGGGCCCCCCTACTAGCTCCCAGGCAGACAATCTTTTACTGGCTGCCTTTGGACAAGAGGCAAAACTCTCAGCTTCTTCGCCAGCATCATGTTTTCTTTCATGCCTGCCTTGCTTCCTGCTATGATGAAAAAGGACTAAATCTCTGAAGTTGTAAGCCAGTCCCAATTATCCTGTTGCTTTTATAGAAGTTGCCTTTTTCATGATTTCTCTTCATAGCAATGGAAACATTAAGACAGAAACCCTGTGAGTGTATTTAATACGGTCAAGCCTTTGCACAATTCTCTAGTCTTCATTATATGAAAGAATATGTGCTCGAGTCTCAGCACGCCCCCTCTGTGACACAGGACACACCTCCTGAATCTTAAACACACCCCCAGAGTCCTGAACATGCTCCCTGTGACTCAGGACATTCTCCTTGAGTCTTAAACACACCCCTGTGACTCTGGACAGAGTTCTAAACAGGCTCCCTATGTCATAGAACACGCCCCCCCCCGAGTCTTAGCCAACTCTCTGTGACTCTGGACATGCCCCCTGGTTCTTAAGCTTGCCCCTTTGTGACTCAGGACATGCCCCCTGTGACTCTTGACACACCTCCTGAGTCTTAAGCACACCCTCTGTGTATCAGGACACCTTCTGAGTTTTAAGCATACCCACTGTGACTCAGGACTTGCCCCCTCAATGTTACACATACCCTCTGTGACTCAGGACATGCCCCTGAGTCTTAAGCTTGCCTCCTGTGACTCTGGACTCGCCTCCTGAGTGCTAAACATGCACCCTGTGACTCAGGACATGCCCACTGAGTTTTACACACATCCCCCTGTGTCTCAGGACACACCCTTGAGTCTTAAACACACCTTCTGTGACTCAGAACACATCCCCAGAGTCCTAATGGACATGTTTAGCATAATGAAGCCTTTGTACACCTCTGTAGTGTTCATCATTATGAAACTATTCATACTGTACAGTGTTTACATACTGTGTAAAGCCTTTACATCACGGGGTCCACTGAGATCCAACACAACTCAACCACAGGATAAGGAAAATGATAAGAATTTATTGTAATCAAGTCACTACTGATAAATCAGAGCCACAAAATTATACTCAGAAGCTTAGCTGCAATACACCAGCCTCAGCCCTACCCTGAACCAGAAAGTTATATAGCTTCCAAAAGTCAAAACCACAAAGTCCTGTGCCAAGTTACAGCTACATTTTTCTCTCAATCACGTTTGTGTTTTTGTTGTTATTACTTTATGTCCAATGATACAGAATGTACGTTGTATGGTCAACATTATCACAGCCATTTGTTCTTTTATGGTTAGGAACATGCATTCTATTTTGAGAAATAAAACATGAATAACAGAGATTATTGTTAGGAATGAAGACCCCAAACTTGGGAGACCCTTACTCCAGTCTCGGAAAGTAACGGCCACCCACAAACTCACAAGACACCATACCTGGATGCAATCAGCAGAGGTTTATTAGGGAGGAGAGTTGGCAACGAACAGTCAAACAGCTCACTCTCACAGGAGTAGAGTTTGACAAAAGACCAGCAAGCTAAGGGGCTTTTTAAAAAGCGAAAATCATAAACCAGGGGAGTGAGAAGGAGGGGTGAGGGGTTGTCAAGGATACATAACATAAAAATAGTGGAACATTCCAGAGGAGCCCAAACCTAAATGATTCAGGATCATGTAGAAAGCACTCTGCAACCCATTCCTCACAAAAATATGGTCTTGCCATGTCACTTGTTCAGCTATTTTTTGATTTACTTGTTGATCCCATTTTTAAGTCCTTGCTTTTTGGACAGTTAACCAGTAAACAGATAGTGGTGAGATGGCTCAGAAAACCAGGGTTCAAGTCCCAGCAAAGACATGGTGGCTCATGACAAATGGATCTGATGCCCTCTGCTGGCATGCAAGGGTACCTGCAGAAAAAAGCCATCTAAATTAGCCATTAGAATTAGCAATCAGTTAACCATTAAAGGCAATTTCACTTAGACAATCTTAGTATTACTTGGTGAGGTAACATGTGGAGTGTCTAACACTTGATTTGTTTTACTTGTTATTTAGGGGGAAAGGGCAAGGGATCTATTAAGTTCTACTTTCAGAATAAGCTGGGGCAAAGAGATGGCACAATTGTTAAGAGTGCTTGCTACTCTTGCAGAGGAGCAGAGTTTAATTTGGTTACCAATTGAACCAGAATCAGAAATTTTAAGGCATATTTGGAATAATATTTAGTACACTTAGCCATGGTTTCAGTTACTTGCAACTATAGTCCACTTCAGAAAATTGTGTGTGTGTGTTTGTGTATGTGTGTATTTGTGTGTGTATGTGTGTCTGTGTGTATGTTTGTGTGTGTGTGTGTGTGTATCAGCTCTAATCCAACAATGCTACATGGAAACTTCCAGAAAACACTCCATAAGTTTAAATCAATACTGTATGTTGTCACCACTTATCACCTCACACTATTTTGTCAAAATGAATCATCCATCTTGCTTTATAAACTAGAATAGGGTCCAGACCTTGGGCACCTTTGACATCAGGATAGGAAGCTGAGAAAAGTAGTCATATACAAGCCTGAACCTCTTCTTGCCTCTGCAGCAGTCTGCAGTGTTTATGATTTATTGAAAAGCCTCAGGTGTATGGGGATCATGAATTGCAGTCAGGATTTGCTTTCAGAAATGCCATCTAGGAGCCCAATGAACAAACAGAAAAATGTACAATGGTAAACATTCGTTTAACATTCAGGTCTGACTTTGATTTTTCATTTTGCTACTTAATTCCTGTGAGTATGTAGAAGGGATAGAGGAACCATTCTGAGCCTTGGTCTCCTTGTACACAAAGGAGGTTACTAGGACTTCTCTTACATGGTGACTGTGCAGATCAGCTGTGCTGATCACCTTTATGGAGCTTAGCTCTGAGGTGATAGACATTCAGTACATCATAGCTGTTTCTAATATCCATATAAAGTTGTCCTTGACTAAATTCACATGAAAATGACAGAGGAATTGAAGGTCAGCAACAGAGTAAGCCCCAAAGACTAACTTGTGACCAACATGGCTACCCAGCAGCTTTCCACCATGCAGGACTGAATCCTCCCCGCAAAACAATGGTGAAATGGGGAGGGTATTCATAATAAAAAAAAATGTACCTGGCTGCTGCTTCCAGTTGTTCTTTCCTATAAAAAGAGAAAGAGAGAAAGAGAAAAGGACCCATAAATGGCATGAAATAGTTAATCTTGCCCCAAAGTCTGTCTTAAAGCTTCATGTAGAAGGTAAAATAGGATAAATGAAAAAAGCAACATTTTGGAACAGGATGCTAGATATGGAAGGAAACCAAGGGATGAGGCAGACTTTGCCATGTGCCCCATGCCCCTGCCACCACCATTTTGTCCTATGCTCCCAAGTTTGTCTTAGCTGTTTATTCATCCAGGAAGTGGGTGACTGCCTACTCAACACCAGGATCTGTCACTCAACTTAGATGGTTTGTTTTGCAGTTGAGGCAGATAAGGACACCATGACTGTCAAATGTAGTTGCTACACTCCTATCCTTCTCTACCATCATGGTCAGCAGTGTTTACTGCTGTGTTCACAGTAGCGTTATTTCATGTCTTTTCTCTCATCAGCTATGATTGTAAGCTCTGGTGTTTTGGATGTGTCAATTAAGCCTTACAACAACTCTAAAAGTAACTACTATTGTCGTACTTTTTTTTATGTTGAGAAAGTCGAGGAACAAAGAACCGCATAAGATTTCAGATGTAAAGCAGTAGAGTTGTGATCCCAAACCAGGCAGTGTGTCTCTAGAATATGCCCTGTAGTGATGGAGTACAGCACATGCTGGCCACATATTTACTACTCGGAGCCTTTGCTCAGCTTTGACTAGAATTTTCTACCCCCTTTCTCTACATGGAATACTCTTGCCCATCCATCAAGTCCACTGGGCTGAGCCTCAATCCAGACAGGCTGTTCTAGCTCTGGGGTGACCAACAGTGGTTTCCTAAGGCTGTAATTTCAGAACTTGGTGTCTTTCTTTCTTATTTCATCTCCATTGTGTTTCATAGACCCCTCCAGTCAAGACTTAATCATCATCGATTGAATAAACTACTAGGAATCAGGTACCAAGACAGATAGAGTTATTTCTTACTTTATTTCACACTCACATCAACTCCTTCAGAAATGGGCATTGTTTATACAATTATCCCTTGACCCAATCTGTGGGATGCAGGGGAAGATGTACCAGAGTACCACATACTTCTTTCTAAAATAACATTTTCTTCCCAGACTCAAAATGGAAAGAACAAGAGTATTGGCAGAAGTAGGCTCTGGTTTTTGTTCCAGCTTGTACCTGCCAGATCACATCAGGTATTAGTCTCAGTGTTCTGACACTTCAGTAATAAAAACAGTCATAAGGGAGTGAAGAAAGAGAGGTCCAAGGGAAATCACAAATGAAGACAATTTTTTTTTTTTTTGGTTCTTCGAGACAGGGTTTCTCTGTATAGCCCTGGCTGTCCTAGAACTCACTCTGTAGACCAGGCTGGACTTGAACTCAGAAATCTGACTGTTTCCCAAGTGCTGGGATTGAAGGTTTGAGCCACCACTGTCCAGCTCAAAGGTTCATTTTTGAAAACAGATTTTATATGACAATACAGTAAAATTCTACTTGAGGGGGGAAAATAAATATTTCAAAAACTAAGGTATGGTGAGAGATAAATGAAGCATCTGTTGCCAAACTTGATGACCTGGGTTTCACCAATTCCCAGGTTCCACAGGGTAGAAGGGGAACTGACATGTGCAGCTTGCCCTCTGGCCATCACATGTACACCACGGCTTCCCCCCACCAAACACACTAAGTTCACAGACACAGTGAATTTCAGACCCCTTCCCTCAACGGTATATGAGTTTGAACAAAAATTTCCCACAGTCACCCTAACTATTGGCTCTGCCCTCACTCCAGTACTTTCTGACTTTAGGTGAGCTATGCTGTTGCTCTCAGTCTCAGCTTGAGGGTAACAGAAGAAAGTCCCTCAATGGGTTGTTTCAATGAGAGATGATTGTTTCAATGCAATGAGAGGATGTAAAAATACTTACCAAATTTACTTGTGCCACAGACCAGCATTTTCAACAATATTCAATGGAACACTGTAGTGTTGCAGAATACTGGAAGATGGGTCTGCCACCGACTGGTCTTAAGAGGCTAGAGTCACTTCTTTTTTTTTAAGGTTTAAAATATATTATAATGTATAATGTATAATATACATATTACAATATATATATATATATATATATATATATATATATATATATATATATATATATATATTTGATGAGTACACCACAATTGCTCTCTTCAGACACACCAGAAGAGGGCACCAGACTCCATTACAGATGTTTGCGAGCTACCATGTGGTTGCTTGTTCCTGGGAATTGAACTCAGGACTTCTGAAAGAGCAGTTGGTGTTCTTAACTGCTGAGCCATCTCTCCAGCCTGAGTCACTGCTTGTAAATTCAGAATATACATCAGCATTGCAGGGTCTCAGACAAGTCCTAAGAGCAATGCTTTGTAACCCTTGCTCTTTGGAAGTGGCCGGATAAACCCATGCAGTGATTGTGGAGATGAAGGCCTACATCCCAGAACTCCAAATCTTGTGACTTTTCTATAGGGAAGGTCTCTGTGTTTACGATGACTCCTGTGCACAAATGCATTAAAGTGGGGTGGTATATAAGCAATGTTAACTGTGTCGGTACTTTGGAAAGTTTGTTAATAACATCATCTTATAATAGATATTTTATATTGTTAACTTGTCTGGTCTCCAAAACTCAGGAGTTTCCACTTAAAAGCTTAGGACAGACACTAGAGTTCTGGCTTAGCCCTTAGCTAGGAATCTGCCCACTATTCTGACCTCCGTGGACACCAGGCACATGCATGCATGCATTCGGGCAAAACATCTACACATATGAAAATCAATAAATTGAAGAAGAGGAGGAGAAAAGAGAGAAGAGAGAGAGAGGAGAGAGGGAGGGAGGAAAAGAAGGAAGGAAGGAAAGGCAGCTTTAAGCAGACCACAGAAATGGAAGCATGTTTTACTGTATTTACTTAGGATGACCGCGAGGGGGCGGGCTTTCCTAAATGGTAGCAATTTAGATTAGCAGGTTTAAAGGAGATTGTTTAAAGTATTAAAACCGCTGGGCAGTGGTGGTGCATGCCTTTAATCCCAGCACTCGGGAGACACAGACAGGGGGATGATGATGATGAAATAACGGTCAAAAATCAATGCTAATCAATAATCAATAAATGGTGATCAATAATTATCGATACTAATTGATAACCAATAATGATCAATAATTGATGGCACACGCCTTTAATCCCAGCACTCAGGAGACACAAGCAGTGGGATGATGGTAATGGAATAGCAATCAATAATCAATGCTAATTAATAATCAATAATCAATAAATGGTAACCAATAATTAATTATCAATACTAATTGATAACCAATAAGGTGGTCGTGCATGCCCATCCCAGCACTCGGGAGGCAGAGGCAGGATTTTTGAGTTCGAGGCCAGCCTGGTCTTCAGAGTGAGTTCCACGACAGCCAGGGCTACACAGAGAAACCCTGTATCAAAAAAACCATAAATAAATAAATACATAAATAAATAAATAATAAAAATTAAATTATTAATGCCAAAGGAAACAGATTATAAAAATAATGGAAGGTAAAATATGATTATAACAATATATAAAACATATTTTTCTTACTCAACAAAGATTAAAAAGAAAAAATGGACCAAGGGCCTCTCCTTGAGGGTGGGGAGACATGAGTGGGTGGGTGGGGGAACACTCTCACAGAAGCAGGGGGAGGGGAGGGGATAGGGAGTTTCTGGGGGAGAAATCGGGAAAGAGGATAACATTTGCAATGTAAATAAAAAATATCCAATAAAAATGGAAAAGGAAAAAAGAGTTTAGAGGGAAAAGAGAAAAAAATGAAAATGTCTTGATTGAGTGAGAGTAAAATATGACATAAAAATCTGTGAGACAAAGTCTCTAAAAATCAAAACATCAGCTTCACATAACAAGAAATAAGGTAGAAATGATTGTTTATTGCCAAGTGGTGGTGACGTACGTCTAATTCCATCATTCAGGAGACAGAGGGAGACAGACTTCTGTGAGTTTAAGGCCAGCCTGGTTTAAGGAATGAGTTCCAGAACATAGGCAGGGGAATGACAGTGATGAAATAATGATCAATAATCAATGCTAATCAATAATCAATAAATGGTAATCAATGATTAATGATCAGCACTAATAAAAAATTAATAATGATCGGCCAGGGGGACACAGGTAAACACTTTCTGAAAAAAAAAGAAAGAGAAAAGATAAGAAAAGAAAGGGAGGGAAGAAAGTGACTTATTAAGCACATGTGTTAGGTATTTTATGTCCGCTCTCTATCACAAGCCTATGACATCGACATCCTTGAGTACTGTCTTCATTTTAGGAGTGAACTGAGGCTTTTAAAAATCATTGCTTGGCTCCTACCCACCTCTGCAGCATGCAATGCTAATGAATAATCAATAGTCAATACTAATCAATAACCAATAATGATAAAAATTGATGACACATCTCCTGAATCACAGCCCTTGGGAGGCAAGGCAAGGGGTATGATGGTGATGGGATAATGATCAATAACCAATGCTAATAAATAATCAATTAACAGTAATTAATAACGTATAAGCAAAACTAATCAATAATCAATGACCAATCGATCAACAGTGATCAGTGATTGATAAGCAGTACTAATCAATAACCAATAATCAATACCAATCAACAGCCGTAATGAATACTAATAAATAATCAATGTCGGGTCATGAAAGGGTATCCTGATTCTTGGTTGGTGTGGGACCCCAAGACAGCAGGTGTTCGGCCACGCCTCCAGAACTCAGGACCTTGACACTTGTTGTAAACTCTATTTTACCTTCCACTTCAGTCTCGTAGGACACACAGGTGGAGGGCGTGACTAACAGGTCTCCACTTCAAGAGATTTAAATCTAAAGGCCTGGGGCGTGGCTAATTGCCTGGGGGCGTGGCTAATTAAGTTATCCCCTCCCCTCTTCCCCCTCCCTGTTTAAGCCAGCCTTCCCCTGGCTTTTGAGGGGCCATGAACCATCCAGACCCATCCTCCACACCATGAGCAATAAAGCTTCTGAAATCCCTTTTGGAACCGGACTTTCTCATGTTATTGGAACCCAATGTGTGACCAGTGTGGAGGACTTCCCCGTGATCAATTATTGATCATTATTAGTCATTGATTAGTATTGATTGAAGGTCATTGGCTAGTATTGATTATTGATTGGCATGCTCTTATCACTGGATAATCTCTTCTGCTCCCCACTACTAGATTTAGAATTATGGATTAACTACAACACAATAACAGTGAAACTAGTCATTATTGGTCATTGATTAGGATTGATTATTGATTGTTGATTATCATATTATTGATTTTTGATTACTGATTAGGCTTGCTCATGGGTCATTTATTAGTATTGGTTATTGATTACTGATTAGAATTGTTTATTGATTATTGATTAGTATTGTTTATTGATCATTATTTCTTCATTGTCGTCCCTCTGCCTATGCCTCCCAAGTGCTGGGATTAAAGGCATGTGGTATCAATTATTGATCATTATTGGTCATTGATTAGCATTGATTATTGATTGGCACTGGTTATCGATTATTGATTAACACTGATTGAAGGTCATTGATTAGCATTGATTACCTATTATTGATTGGCATGCTCTTATCATTGGACCATCTCTCCTGCTCCCCACTGCTAGATTTGGAATCACAGATTAACTACAACACAATAATAGTGAAACTCGTCACTTCAGTTTCTATCCTGCTGCAGATGGATGGCTCTATAGTTGAGCTCTAATGCCAGTGGGCTTTGCCTGTTTGCACCCCGAGGCATGTGACAGGCCTCACTGATTTCCTTTGCCTTCCTCTGATTTCAGCCAGACATATTTTGTGCATTACTTGGTTTCTTCTTCTGTGTTGTCTACTATTATTTTGATAACTTATGAGTTACCTAGATCTTTCTTCCTGACTTACAAAGCACTTATATTTTCTGAATGTTGATTCTGTGTAGTATTATGTACACTATGAATTTCACCTTCCAATCTGTGGATTTTCTGATTTTTTTTTTAAATGAGAGCTCCTGGTTACAATTAGTTCACTACTTAAATCCAACCTTGATGGACCACATCTTTAGTCCCAGTGCTCAGGAGAAACACCTGCAGATCTCTGAGTTCAAGGTCAAGCTACAGAGTGAGTTCCAGGAAAGCCGAGCTTAGGCAGAGAGGGAGTCAGAAAACAGAAAGCTGGTAATAGAATAAGGGGGTGTGGGGATGTTCCAGCCCCAGCAAGCAGTAGAACTCAGCAGCTTGGGCCGTGTGGCTCAGAATAGAGGGGATTACAGGGACAACTGATACTGGTTAGTTGGAGCTAAGAAATTAGTGGTGATTAAGAAGAGACCAGCATCATTGAAGTGAAAACTTCTGGGAAGTGTTTTCTGAGAACACAGAGAATCTGTGACTGCGAGTGACTCTGTGAGGTGGAGGAGGGATGACCACAAGTGACCCTGTGAGGCAGAGGGGGAATGACCACAAGTGACTGTGTGAGGCAGGGAGATGACCACTGGTGAAGGTGCAGCCTCAGTTGCAGTTGATGGCCCAGGACTGAAGGGGTCATGCAAATGAATTGAGTCTTGGCACCATGAAGAGAGCCTATGAGAGGCTATTGGTGAAGCCGAGTTGCAGTGGGAAAACCCCAGGGTATTGAAGATGCTGGTTCCATGAGATGATCACCAAGAACAGCAGCAGCAGTGGACTGGATCAACCTGAGCTTACCATGACTGATTAGCCAGTACCAAAGTTCCATATGAGTCATGCCATTATAAATTTCACCTCTCAGGGGCTGGGGAGAGGACTGAAAGGTTAAGAACACTGACTGCTCTTCCAGAAGTCCTGAGTTCAGTTCCCAGCAACCACATTGTGGCTCACAACCATCTGTGATGGGATTCAATCCCCTCTTCTGGTGCATCTGAAGAGAGTGACAGGGCACACATATACATTAAATAAATAAATAAATAAATAAATAAATAAATAAATAAATTTCCCCTCTCCTGTGCTGACCATTATGGACTAGGTCATTATAAACGTCGTTCTGTCTAAGCTGTTCATTCTAATAACTACAATCACCTTGTCTTGCCGGGAGCCGAGATTCCCTTCTGCCTGGGAGCAAATGTCAGTTAGGTAAATAACTTGAGTTATTGAATACTTCATTGTGCTCCTGCCAGGGAGAAAATATTAATCAGATAAGCAACTCGAGCCGAGAAATGTTTTAATTGCCTTCTTGCTTGTGAGAAAATGTTTACATAAGTAATTTGGCTAGGAATTTTTTTTTGTTTTTTTTTTCAAGACAGGGTTTCTCTGTTTAGCCCAGGCTGACCTGGAACTCACTCTTTAGACCACGCTTGCCTCCAACTCAGAAATCTGCCTGGCTCTGCCTTCCAAGTGCTGGGATTAAAGGTGTGCACCATCAATTATTTATCATTATTGGTTATCAATTAGTATTGATAATTATTGATTACCATTTATTGATTATTGATCAGCATTGATTATTGATTGTTATTCCATCAGCATCATCCCCCTGCCTCTGCCTCCTGAGGGCTGGGATTAAAGGCATGCACCACCACTGCCTGGCTGGGCTAGGAATTCTTGTGGGCTTATAGAACTCTGTAATACCTGGGTGACCCTGGACCCTGACTGTCAGATGACCCTCCTGCCTGCTTGCCTTTATAACTGCAGCCTGAACAATAAAATTCAAGGACTTTACCAGACATTCAGACCTGTGCTTCTTCTTCATGTCTCTTGTTCTATCATTCTTTCATCACCTTCCCTAGGGTCTCATTGAATCCCTGAGGCCGGGGCATTGTCTCTAGTGATTCAATGCTGACACCTGGTCCTTGCTACCTCAGGGCTCGATTAAGTCCACTGCATTTAATTAATCTAATTGAACAGCAGCATCTCCAAACCTAGGATCTGGCACAAGGGAAAAGGCAAGAACAAAATACTTCAAATGTGCTGGTGCCTCTCTCACCAGTTTTTTCCTTATAGGATTCGAGAAGGGCATATTTCAGGCTTTTCCAATGTAGAGAAATAAGTTTTCCACAATGTATCCACTCCAGCATTGAAATTACCCTGAGCCTTAAAATCCCTTTCTCTAAGCCAAGGCAAATCAGGCGTGTCCAACTCCTATTCAGTAGGCCATCTTCTGATCAGTGTTTCAGTCAACCATTCAAACAAACTTCTGACACATTTTCTTTCTTTCTTTTTTAAGTGTGTTAGCTTCCATATTAAACCTAGAATCTTCACTCAGAGGGCCCAGGTCAATAAACTCAGCCTGATCTAGTTTTATCTGCCTTCCACTATTATCCCACACATATTCCCCAGACTTCTGCTTGAATGAATCAGCAAACTCATTAACCTCCTTAGTAGAATAGCACATTTCCTCATGGACTACACTTTCTACCCCTAGCCCACCTCCCTGTAGGGGCCTGTTTTGCCTTGAGTCTGGTTATAGAAACTATTGGTGGGCCTTGAGGAACATCAGTATTGTCTTGTCTGACATTTTCTTCAGAGAAAATCACTGCTGGTTTATCAGACTCTGAGGGATTAAATTTCTCATGTGAAACAGGCATGGGTTAGGTGGGGCTGAGGGTACTACTTCCTCAGGTGAGGTAAAACCTTGAGAATCTGAAGATTCAAAGTTTTCAGCTTCAACAGGGCCCACCCACACATCCACATCCCACATTGTAGGATCTCAGTCTTTGCCAATTAATGCCCTTGCTTTCTTTAACTTTCTTTCACTGCTGACACCCTCTGAGGCTGAGACTTGAATTTTCCATGTAATTCAGCAAAATGTAAAGTGATGGCTTCAGCCTGATTTCCTGCAACTGGAGCTCTATGACTACAGGAGAGAAGATTCTCTTCAAGGGCACACTTAGAAACCTTTAGAATGTTTATTTGCATTTGCAGCCATTCAGTTTTATCATACAACTCATTCTTTTCCTCCAACAATTTTTCCAGAAATACTAAGAGCACAAGTCAACAACATCATTTTCCAATTTTTCTCCCAAATTGTAGAAAATTTGGTACATTGAGTCACCTAATTCATGCCCCCTTACAATTGATGTATTGAGGTTTGTAGGAATATGTCAGAAAGAGGATGTGCATTTCGATGTAGAGGAGCTGGAAGCCAAACCCGAGGTGACTGAGTCAGTTCTGGCATAACCCAAAGCCACTGGGTCTGGAGAGGTCTGGAGCCTTTGGCAGTGAATTATGACCACCTCCTTTGGGAGTTGGAGAGCCTTCAAAGTTTTTGCTATAAGGGAAGAATTGACAATGGGTGTGTCCTTGGTGGTGAGAAAAAAATATAAAATAGAGATAAAATAAAATATAAAATACATCAAATATAAAATGTAAAATATAAAAATAAAAGTAAATTAAAATAGAAAATAATATAAATTATAAAATAAAATATAGCCAGATGGTGGTGGTGCACACCTTTAATCCCAGCACTTGGGAGGCAGAGGCAGGCAGATTTCTGTGTTCGAGGCCAGCCTGGTCTACAGAGTAAGTTCCATGACAGCCAGGGCTACACAGAGAAGCCCTGTCTCGAAAAACCAAAAAATAAAATAAAATAAAATTAAATTAAATTAAAATATAAAATAAACAAATAAAATAAGTGTAAAACAAAATATAAAATATAATGTAAATATAAATATAAATTAAGAAATGAAAAAATAAAAATAAAATATAAAATAAAAAAAATAAAGTAGTGCGTATAAACTATTAAGAAGGCACACATGTTAGCCCATTGGGTTTTTGGCTATTTGCAGTACCCTGGTTAAAGCAATTAACTCAGCCTTTTGGGAAGAGGCCACCACAGGGAGGTGGTTTGCCTCAACTGTTTTAGTGGCAATGATCATTGTCTATGAGAGAGCTCGAGTTCATAAAGAGGGTGAGTTGGGGGGAGGGGGTCTGTGAGAGGTTGCTTTAGAAGACTGGGCTGGGGTAGGCACAGTGTCTCTACTGCCCCTAGGCAGAAATGAGAAGGGGTATCAGAGGATGATGGGACATGCAGGAAGGTTGCCAGGCTGAGGGCAGGTTTGGAGGCCAATGTGATTTGGGAGTTTTCCAAGAACAGTAAATGTGGACTCTCGAGGGTCCAAAGACGGAAAGAAAGGAATGACCCAGGTCAGAAAGGCAATGGATAGAGTATATCATGATGGGCTGGAACAGGGTGATCTTGTGGTCCTCCTGGGTGAGTTCAATTGTTGATGATGCTAGGGGTCCCAAACATGGCTGCTATTCATATATGGTGGGGTCTAGTTGTTTGGATGACAAAAGACAAAAAAAAAAACAAAAAACAAAACAACACAAAAAAAAAAAACTAGCCGGCAGTGGTGGTGCATGCCTTTAATCCCAGCACTCGGGAGGCAGAGGCAAGGGGATGACGCTGATGGAATAACAATCAACAATCAATGCCGACCAATAATCAATAATCAATAAATGGTAATCAATAATTAGAAACACTAATTGATAACCAATAATGATAAATATCTGATGGCACACACCTTTAATCCCAGCACTTGGGAGGCAGAGGCAGGTGGATTTCTGTGTTTCAGGCCAGCCTGGTCTACAGAGTGAGTTTCAGGACAGCCTGGGCTATATAGAGAAACCCTGTCTCGAAAAACGAAAAAAAAAAAAAAGAAGACGGGGATGGCAGGGTCTTAGGTGGAAATGAGGGGGTTCCATCAACACCCTGCCACCCCGCCCCATGACAGATTTGGTGATGGGATCATGGTACCTGAATGGAGAGTTAAAACAGAGAAGGTAGTCTCACAGTGCACAAGGAATGAGATGGATTTACCAGCTACCTGTTGTGTTACGCTGGGATGGGGCTAGGCCTCCATGGCTGGGCAAAGAGGACAAGCCAAAACTGGGCACTCTGACTTCCAGTAGCCAGGCTGCCAGCAGGCAGGGCATGACTTGGTGGGCTGCCCTGGGTTGATCAGCTGAGATACCAATGTCCGTCTCGGCTGCTCTTGAAACACATCCCTGGCAGCATTGACTTAGGCTTGACACTAGAAGGATTGGGCATGCAGACCTCCCTAGTTCTCTCTGTTGGCCTCAGGGTGGCTGCTAAGGCTTGGGCTTGGGGCATGGCCTTCTGCTGTAGCCCATCATGTTGGGAAGACTCAGCCAGGGGCTAAAGAGTTTAAAATCCATTTTCACCAACTCCTGCATGGGAGGTTGGAGACCACCCTCAGCCTATTTTAGCTTTTTTCGAATATCTGACCATGGCTGAGAAATAAAAGGAGTAACAAGAACTGTGGCATCCACTGAGGAAGAGACAAAGTCCAGGTAGGTACATCAGATCATAGTCTCCCATAATCAATTTAGAAAAAATGACTGGATTTTCGTCTGCTTGTTGTGTGATGTCACAGAGCTTATTAAAGTCAACAACTTTCTTTGGGACTGATTCAACACCCTGAAGGAGGTGGCAGACCTTGAGGTTGTCATTTTGATCTGGCTGGTAATTCCTGTTGTGTTCTCTCATGGGCACTGCCACATTACCCACAGGGGTTGTATTGTCCACTAGATGGGTCTGGTCTGCATACTGCCTAGTAGCTGCCTGAACCCATCCACATTCCTCAGGAGTCAGGGCAGAAGCTTGTATGGCATAAAGGTCATGCCAAGTTAGGTTACAGGCCTGGCAAAGGTAGCAGAACTCTTTAATATAGGTGGATGTTTTGGCAGAGAAGGAACCTAGCCATTTTTCAATCTGGAAGAGGTCCTACATGGAGAAAGGAATGTGGACTCGAACAAGCCCCTCAGCTCTTGCCACCTGGAAGACAGTGAGCAGAGAGATCGGAGGCCTGCATGTAAGATGCCACAGGAGAGAATTCTTGTGGGGCAAGCCAATGTGTGGACAGAGACCAGGGTGTGGGTTGTAGGGCTGTAGAAGAGGAAGAGGGCAGAGTGTGCAATGAGGAGGGAAGAGGATAGGAAGATAATGGGTAAAGAGGAGGCAGTTGATTATCAAATGAAACCTGTAGCAGTGAGGAAGAGGGGGGACAGTGAGAAAAGAGACAGAAGGGGAGGGTAAGGGGCAGAGGCTGGGCCTTGGCCTGTGTCTCAGAAGAGAGAAGTTATAAAATTATACTAAGAATCTTAGCTTCAATACCCAGCCTCACCCCCACCCTGAACCAGAAAGTTATATAACTTCCAAAAGTCAAAACCACAAAGTCCTGTGCCGAGTTACAGTTACATTTTTCTCCCAATCACTTTTTTATTGGTGTTCTATGTCACATGATGCAGAATGTAGGTTTTATGGTCCACACTATCACAGCCATTTGTTCTTTTGTGGTTAGGAACATGTATTATATTTTGAGGAGTAAAACATGAATTACAGAAATCATGGTTAGAACATTTGTTATGTTTAGGGAACAAACCATGAATAATAAAAGCTTGTTAGATGTTATTTAATTTGCAGGTCCCCTATGACCTAAAACTTAGTTTGAATTTATGATTAAATGAAGGTTGGTAACAAAAAGGCAGTCCTTGGGTAAGTTTCTTTTTGTTCTTCCCAACATTTGTATATAATAAACATATTTCAATATATAGCAGAACACATATTGAAGACATATCTTACAAATGTAATCAATGAGATAAAACCATTTCACAACACAGTCATTCAATTTGATATTCAATAATATCAAAAGTAATCTGTGACTACAAATAATTTGTATGATCTTATCTACCACACATTGAGTGACTCAAGTTTATTCATTATGTAGAAAAAAATTTGACAAGCGTCAATCATTTCAAACTTTACAATGTCTCTCTATTTTGTTTGCACTTGCAAACTCATTTGTACATACGAAGGCCACTGTTTTTATTTTTAGTTAATTATGTATCCAACAACTTTGCTGAAAGTGTTTACCAGCTCTGGGAATTGCCTTTGGGAAGTTTTGGTTCACTTGTGCTTACTATCATATCACCTGCAGATAAAGATATTTTTATTTCCTCCTTTCTAATTTACATGAGGTTCTCTCTTTCAGTTTTTTCTCTAGCTAAACTTTTAAATGGTATAATGAATAGACATGGAGAGAATAGACCACCTTTTCTTGTTTGTGATTTAGTAAAATTAATTAGAATTTCTCTCTATTTAATGTTGGTTATTGGCTTGCTGTAAAGTGACATTATTATGTTTAGGTATGTCCCTTATATCCTTAATTGCTCCATGAACTTTATCACACATTGAAGTTAAATATTGTCAAAGAATTTTTCATCATCTAAGAGATTACATCTTTTCTTCATACACTTTAATTAAATTATGTGGAACCATTTCTGCACATCTTGAATGAATCCTACCTTATTGATCATGGTGAATGATCTTTTGATGTGTTTTTTATTTTATTAGTCCCTCTCTTTAGACACACCAGAAGAGGGCATCGAATTCCATTACAGATGTCTGTGTACTTGAAATGTGGTTGCTGGGAAGTGAATTCAGGATCCCTGGAAGAGCAGTCAGTGGTATTATCTACTAAGCCATCTCTCTACCCTGTGTGGGGTTTTTTGTTTGTTTCTTTGTTTTGTTTTGTTTTGCTTTGTTAATTCTGAGTACTGAACCCAGGACCTTGCATATGCAGGCAAATTGTTACACCACCTAGCCCAAGACTTGAATTTCGCCTTAAATACAGAATCTTGCTTCATTCCAGTGCTCTCCTCAAACCCTCAACTCTCTAACCTTGGCTTCCTGCGTACTAGAAATGAAGGCGTGCACAGGAAATTCTGGCCACCTTTGTCTGTCTGCTGAGACAAGTTCTCACTAAGTAGTTTTGTGGTACCAACTACCTTTGTAGACAACTAGGCTAGTCTCAAACTCACATCTGCCTATCTCTGCATCTCACAGGGAGTGCCACTTCATCCTGGCTAATTATTCTTGAAAAGTTCTTAGGTTAACTCTGATATCATTCAAACTAAAAGTAGTAATTGGAGTATTAGTGGGCTGCCTGTGGTTTGTTGTCTTTGGGAGTGTTGGAAGCTTTCTTTATGGATTTCCTCAAAGTAGAGAAGGACTTGGCTTCTGGCTTTCTGAGTTTCTCTACATATTTTTTGTTTGTTTGTTCATTTGTTTGTTTCTTCTCTGAGGCCTCAGGATTTGAGGCTCCAGATGATAAATGACTTTTTATTTGCACCTGTGATTCTTTCAATACAAATCAGTACAACAAATACATAAGATATGGCAAATTATGCATTTGATCAAAGTACTTTGATTTAAGCCTAAAACAGATCCAGATGGTCTCAGTTCATGCCCAAGACCCAAGGATTTGCCTATTGGTCTCTAGAGAGCTTCTCTCTAAACAGAATCCATTATTCCTCAGCTGCAGATGAGAAAAAGCACAATCTATTGTAAATGGAGAACTTCTGTAAAAAGAAGATAATATTCTTAAATTAAGATCATTCTCCAGGAGGCTGGAGGTGGGGGTGGGGGAAACACACTCACAGAAGCAGGGGAAGGGGGATGGGACAGGGTTTGGTTGAGAACCAAGAAAGAGGATAACATTTGGAATGTAAATAAAGAAAATATCCCGAAGAAAGAAAGAAAGAAAGAAAGAAAGAAAGAAAGAAAGAAAGAAAGAAAGAAAGATCATTCTCATTCAATTGAAAAGACTCCCCCAAGTGTCTTCCAGTATAGCATAAATTTTGTTGGAATCTTAATTTCATAAATTAACTTTCCTTTGATTCCAGTTTATGGTGTTTGTGTTTAGTTTTGTTTTTAAAATTGATTTAAATTTATATAAAACTGTGTACATGTTTACAAATGATTGCATAAACAGCATAATCCTCAAGACAGTGTTGTTCCAATCAGAAAAAAAAGAAATCACATTTTTCACCTGACCTTTTCCTTCTTTTTATTTGTTTTGGCAATTTTCAGTTAATATTAAACTTTGCAATGGAGGCACACTGATTTGCTTAGCACTTGACATGGGCATATCTATGTCTGTTCCTTGTAACATCTGTGACACGTGGGATGAGCTCAAGTATCTTTGGGAGTCTCTTTAGATAAGGTAACATATGTCCTGGCAGAGTTAGCAGGTGGAAGAGTCTTGATAGGCTGGCTGTTTTGGACAAGTACTTTTGCTGGATCATTAGTGCTCAAGGTCTTTAGGGAGCAAGCTTTCTCTTGCTTTAGAGGAATTCACTAGAAGCTCTTCTCTAATGTCCTTTTCTGGTTCTTTTGTATCCTGTGTGAGAGAGTTACCTTTACCTTGCTTCTTCTTTTATTCTTTGTGTTGTCTTTTCAGATGGTCCAGTTGGTAGAGCTCCCTCTCCTTTTTCTTTATCATCATGTGAAAAGTTTTGATCATTAGAAATTGGTTCCCAGGATTTCAGAAGTGAAGATCTTTCTTCATCTACACAGTTCCCCCACTTCTCGACTGCTGCATTTCAGTCTAAGTTGGGATCAGTCAAACTATTTAACCCAGACCATTCATCATCGATATAGGGTTGATGACGGCTGCCATCCCACTGATAATCAGAAGTGGTAGTCTAGAAAACTGGCTCAGCAGAGAACGCAATGCCAGAAAATATTGAGTGATCACTCCAGTTCCTTCCCCGACTTTTATCATCTGAATTACCATCACTGAGGTCTTGAGTCCAAGCACATGGCTCTGCTTGCCCCTTGTCTGCAGAGGCAGGTGGGACAGCGTTCCACTTCCCCTCACCTGCTCTCAGTGGTGAGGTGAGTTTTTCAGACTTTTTACTCCTGCCTCCTCCATTAAAATTTTCATTCCACTCTGAAGAATCCCGAATTTTGGAATCTTTTTGTCCAGACTTACAGTTGTTAATTTGAGCATTTAGATAATAATAGCCTTTATTCGTCTTGGAATAAACAGGAAATGGTGCTGTAAGTTGCTCAGTGGTAACTGATGCCATTCTCTATCCCAGATGGTACCATTTCTTCTAGGCTATTCCACACAGTTACCTAGCAAAACCGAGGTAGGCCTAACTCACTATAAAAGGGGCTGCTTTCCACCTCCTTTATATCTCTTGCAAAGATAAGCTCTTAATCTCTTCTCTCTCTGTCTCTTCTCTCTCCCATCCACACCCCCCACGTGTGCATGGCCAGCCTCTACTTTTCCCTCTCCCTCTTTCTCTCCTTCTCCCTCTTCTGTTTCTGTCTCTACTACCTCCTCAACTCTTCTCACTATCCTCTACATGAACTGTATACTATACCCTTTGTGTGGCTGGTACCTCAGGGGGAAGGAATGCCACTTCATGGTCCCGCAGAGGCACTCCCTTCCCCTGTACCACACTGCCCCTCTACCAAATATATCCTTGTTCTCCTTTTCTTTTTTTTTTAGAAAATATAACACCAGGGCCAGTTGAATCCAATGAGCCAGAATCAATCAGCAGTTTGTCGCCTTTACAGTTTCTCTCTGTGACTAATTTTAGTTTTCCAGGCTCCTTCATCAACTTCCTTTTCATCATGGTACGAAGTGTTCTGACTTGCTTTAGCATCTGACTTTGTTCTTCTCTTTTTAATTTGACTTTTCATCTTCACCTTTTGCTGTTATACTTAAGGGAGTTATAACAACTTCATCCTCCTGTAGTTCATCAGTCTGTCCATCTGGTCTGGGCTTTTCAGGAAGCCTCTTCTGGTTCCTCTTTTGCTCCTGGCTTCTGAGATTCTTCAGTGGAACAGGATCCTTGTGGACCGAGGCAAAGTGGCTCCTTCCTCCTGCTTGCGGGCTATCTCCTCTGGCTTACAAGGCAGGCTGCTTTGCTTCAGGCCTGTGCAGGTGCAAGCCGCAGGGAGAAGCTCTAACATAGAAGTAAGAGCAGCACAAGCCCACAGGTGCCCAGCAGCATCAACCACCCCATGGAACCCCTTTGACTCCAGCCTCAGGTCAAGGCCCACCTTTGTGCGTACCCTCAGAAAAACGAGGTTGTCTGAGGGCAACTCTCAGTCAAACAGAGCTCTTCTCAGCCTGGGCCAACTGATCCTGCTAGCTTGTTGCATCCATCTTCTCTCTCGTCAGAGACTCCAGCAGCTGGAGGGGTCGTAGAAACTGAAGAGGGCTGCAGCACCTTAGGCCTAGTACATCCTGATACTTCCTAACTCAGGAATTTGAAGGGCTGAGTGCTTTCAGCAAGCCTCAAGCTGCTGCCAACAGGAGAACAGGGTGGCAGGACTGAGTGAGTTCAGAGATGCTGCTAGGCATCATAGCGCCAGCGCTAGGCCATGCTGTTGTTCTCTGGCAGTGCATTTTGTGGTTCAGGATGTGAGCCAAGCTGGGTGCAGAGGCTCCCGAAGCTACATCTGATATAAATCGTTTCTTTATTCATGCCTATGCACACCTAGATTCAACTACAGTAAAGTTCACAGCAGCCCCATTCATCATTGCCCACACTAAGAGGATCTGCCCGTGAATTGTGAATATAAATTGTTATACACACATACAGTGGAGTGCTCTACAGCAGGAAAGTCAACAGAGTGACACACACAACGGGGATGAGTCATCTGGAAAACTAGACTTGAAGAATGCAATGCACCCATACTCATGACCTCTCTCTTCTCTCATGCCCCATAATATTTGAAAGTTTTTTAATGGAAATGTGGACCTGACAATTCCAAGGTATCTTTGTGGAGAAGGTTTTTATTTATTGTAGATGTGAGGGAGATAAGAGGCAGAGGCAACTAGAAGTGTAAGGGTCAGGGAAAAAGAGTAGTATGCTACATTGGATAGTAGACTGAACCTTGCTAGGAGGAGAGAGGCAGTGTGAGCAAAAGGAAAAACGAGAGAAGGCCAAGGGAACCAAGAAAACAAAGTGTCAAGAGGAGGAAGATCAAAAGAAGCACCAAGAGCCCAAGAATACATGGTCAAACTGTCTGGGCTTATTGGAAAGAGAAGTCAAGGGAAGGAAAGAGAGCTCAGGGCTAGAAAGGTTTAGGGGGCAGAGAGGTGCTAGGACTCTGTAAGAGGTACTTGCAATGCTGTGATAATTTGGCAGCCAACATCCCCTTTGATATGTTAATAAGCACCTAGTTAACCATTTTGGAGTGTCTTCAGAAACAAGACAAAAACTAAACAAAACAAAATTGAGATTTTTAAACTGTGTAGGATGATGCAGGATAGGAAATCTCTCTCCAGGGGCAAAGCCATGCAACGTGCTTATATATTAGTAGGAATGAAGCCCTGTTCCTTCTGTACATCTCTCTGCCATAAGCTCTGTGCTCCAAGGACTGACAGAAAAGTTACCACCTTGCTTTCATTTTTTTTCCCAGATGCTATGATGGAGTTTATTTGACCCATATATGAACTGGTACATTGACATTAATTTGGAAAGTGTGACAAAATAAGCCATATAAAAATTAAATGCAAACAGTAAAAAGAACATCTGAAAGAAAAATAAAAAATTAGTATATCAGAACATTATAATACAGAAAATTGTTAGTAGACGATTATGTTATAGTGTTAGTTTACTATGCTAAGCATTTTACCTGTATTATTTAAATCTTTCCTGTATTTTCTAAGTGTTGTGACAAAATGCCTGAGTCAAAAGCAACTTTTTATTCTTTTTTTCCTTTTTTCTTTTTTTAAAATTTATTTATTTATTTATTTATTTATTTATTTTTTATTGGATACTTTACTTTTTTTGTTTTTTGTATTTATTTTTTATTGGATATTTTATTTACATTTTAGATGCCATACTCTTTCCCCTTTTCTCCTCCCTAGAAAGTCCCTATTCTACCCCCCTTCTCCTTTTTGCTTTTATAAAATTTTTAAATGTTAATCAAATGCTTTATATGTTTGGTAATGCTCAATAACAAGATGCCCATATAATCACAAGTGTAACCCAATACCCAACCTAGATATCTCAACTATGTTTGACTGGCGGAGACACACGAACATCTCCCTCCATGTCCCCCTTTCTCTCTCTTTTTCTCTCTCATCACCTAGCTCCTCCTCTCCTTCTTCTCCTCATCTCCTTACTCCTCCTCTTCATTTCCTTACTCCTCCCACCTTAGCTCCTCCTACATATCACCCTTCATGTTAAAATAAATCTTTTCTCTCAAAATGCCATTAGAGCATAACTATACCAATTTGTGTCAGTAAGGTGCAAGATAGACCTAATACCCAGTCCATCATTTTGTTGACTAACCAGAACCTCTGTCATCTCTCCTAAATAAAAGTCTTAGTTCTGAACGTGGATTTTCTCTTGGCGTTAGAACGAAAGTCAGCTGAAAACCATCCTTTCAAATCTTTTCTCTCAAAGTAAATAGCCAGGATTGGCTATGAGACTATAAGTTTTCAACCCCATCAGAAATACAGAATGACTGAGTTAACTGAAATTATGGGAAGCACAAAGCATAGCTTCTCCAACTTAGCCAATTTATAGAGGCCAGTGAACACCTGGACAGTCCCTATACTACAGAATGTTAAAGCATCTGATCTTCAGCCTTTGGGACCAGGATCCTCTGACAGACCTAGTGATGCAGAATTATTAAGGGCTGAGTACTCTGTCTTGGCAGATATAATCAGGTTACTATTCTGCAAGTGTGTCCTTTTCTGGACAGTAATTTGTCTATAGATGGAAAGAGGCACTTCTGGCCTAGTGGCCATCTCACCACAACTGGAATAACTCCAAAGATGCTCAATTTCTTCTTAGAATCCAAGACAGGAAGCTGTCAGGAGCATACAGGTCTCTAATCAAAATGAACATTAATACTGAAATGTTTGGAACATCAATTCTGTGGACTTCTGATGTTTTGAAAACCAACTATCTATATAAGGTAATCTGGACTGTTGTCTGTTAACTCCTCTCAGCTATTCTAATTAAAATCTAAAAAACACCCTAAGAATAAACTCAGAGCCATGAATTTGTTATAAGCCCCTAACTCACAGGCTAACCATCTCAGATCAGTTAAAAAAGTTAAAGAAGGACTGGTTCTAAGCCTTGTATTCCTAAATGTGTTATATAGGCACAATGCCTATGAGAGTAGCAATATTAATCTCAATATTAATAACAATTCCTAGCTAATCCTATCTTGTTGCAACCCAAGCAAAATGTTGAGGCCCGGGCTGCCCCACATTTGGGGAGGCCACTGTATTCCTGCCCAAGCTGCCGCTCTGGTCCGCCAGTCAGAGTTCAGCAAAAGAGAGAGTGAGGACAGACTCGAAGAATGGAGACCAGACAGAGTGTGATTCAATCCCATTTATTCTTCAGTTTCTCTTCCTAGTCTAAATCCCAAGTCTGGACTTCCTAGTTCCTAGTTCCTAGTTGTACTCCTCCTAGTTCCTAATGTGTCTCGTTCTCTCTAAAGTTTCTCTTTCTCTCATCTCTTAAGAGTCTCCATAAAGAGTATAACTCTCTGCCATCTGCCTCTCTCATTTATATGTCTCACTTCTAAACCATGCCTCTAAGTTACACCTTTAATCATGCCCTTAGGTCTTTTCTCTAAATCTGATCTCTACGTCACACTCTTAAGTCACACACCTTTAATCTCACACACCCAAGGAAAGTCCTGGGTATCCAAAGCCAGATGTTATCAGAGTGTGCTCAGCTGTTGTAGGCTATTGTAATACAGGTCTCATGTCAGGGTATATGGCTCAAGATGGCTGCAAAGCTGATAGCCGCTTTCTGCTAAAAGTCGGCCCCCAAGAGGTCCCCCTTTTTAATTTTTTTTCCAAAGGGAAGGCTGGGAAAACTTATGGAAACCGAGCCTGTCCTAGGTTGGAGCAAAGGACCCTAGCCTCCCTTTCCCGTCCTTGGATACTCAACAGCCACTGGTTGAGCTCCTGTCTTAGAATGGTGAGGCCTCCCTTCTTTTAGGGGCAAGGGTCTCGGTATGCTCTCTTACCCATCATTGACTATCCGGCCTAGCACGTAAGTTAGGGGTTAATCCTCGTCAGTCTTGATGACAGAGGTTTCAGAGTCCCCTACTTCCAGCCTGTAATAGTGGACCTGTATCGGTTTCATTTGAATAGCATCTTGAACAAAAGCCATCAGTTTGTTGAACTGCATGGACCCAAAAGACAAGAGACTTAACAATGCCTGAATAGTTAGTATGACAGCAACACTCTTTTTTAAGGGCAACATATAACTCTCTCTATCAGTGGAGTAAGAAGTATAAGCCTCTTCTATTCTGTTTATAAATGTCTTAAATCGGAATCTAAATCTATTGAAATACAAAACTGATCATACCTTTGATCTAAAGCAAACAAGTAAGGAAATCCCTGTTCCTGCTCTAGTCAATCTCAAACCCCAAAAACAACTATAGTAACTGTGGTAGTATGTTTTCTCCTGGGTCTAAACAATCAAAATTCCCAATAAATCTAAAACAATCTAGGTCCCCACTAAATCATAAGTCAGGGAATCAAGAGTCCAATAAAGCCACCCTGGAGATTCAGGTGGTGATGTCTCCTTCAGCACTGATAACTTCTCAGGTCAGGTTTACTCGATCTGTTCCAGTTTGAAGGCAATTGTGAAGCATCTCCATGTTTCCTTCAATGAAAAAAAAAATATGCTTCTCAGGGGATTTCTCCTCCCTGGATTTGTTATTGTTGTCTATTTATTTAATCAGTCTCTCTGGCAGCCAACGTGCAGCATCTGCAGTTTGGGAATATATGCAAACAGAACTTCTTCCCCAGATAAGCACTGGATCTGGCCCATTCCAGATTCCAGTTAATGGGTCTTTCCAGAGGACTGTTGCGAAATTCTTTTTGGTATCAGGATGCCAGAATCTATCTGCAGCAGATTTTCCTTCAGAATCCAAATTTAAAAAAATTAAAATAAAGAGTGCATGAGGAAGGATATTTCTGGGGGATTCCTTGGTAGGGTATCATTCCCCCTTTTTATTTCTTTCAAATTGACATTTAATGGTTTGATGTGCCCTTTCTACCATACCTTGGCCCTTTGGATTATATGGAATACCCGTTTTATGTAGTATTCCCAATTTCTTACAAAATTGGTGGAAACTGGAGCTTGTATGACCTGGGATATTGTCAGTTTTTATCTGTTTAGGCACACCCAATACAGCGATTGTAGCAAGCAGATGAGGGATCACATGCTTGCTTGCTTCTCCAGTTTGTAGTGTTGCATAAATGAAACCACTGTATGTATCTACACAAACATGGATATATTTTTGCTTGCCAAATTCATTATAATGAGTAACATCCATTTGCCAGATGCTGTTTGGTATCAGTCCCTTTGAATCTACACCCAAATGAGGAACTGGTAAAAGTTTAACACATGATTGACATTGTTTAACAATTTGTCTAGCTCATTCTCTGGTAATTTTAAACATACCTTTTAAAGTTTTAGAATTAAGGTGATATAAATCATGACCCTTTATGGCCTGATCCAAGTTAGATAATCCCTTCTTTCACTTTCTCCTAATCCTTTCCTTGACCTGATCCAAGTTAGATAATACCTTCTTTCACTTTTTCCTAATCCTGTCCCTGGGGAAAATCCAGAGTTTATCATTTGAGCCAGGATTACTTCATTAGGGTTGCACATAATCAATCCCAACTGGGATAACAGATCTTGGCCCCAGAAATTAATGAGAAGGCCTCAGATCCCATTTCTGGGGTTAATACTATGTGGGTGGCAGAACTGAGGTCTAGTCCTGTGCTTCCTGGTGTTGCTCCACTAAGTTCAGAAAGGGATTGGTGTTTGCCGGTAGGACACTGACTGCTCCATAAGCCTGTTTTGGCTTTCGTCGGTTTGGGGCCTGGAGCTGGCCCCTGTTCACATTTCCCTGATTATGGGAAAGGGTGTTACCTTGTGCGTCTTCTTTAGACCTACAATCACTAGCCCAATGCCTTCCAAGTTTGCAAAGTGGGCAGAGCCCAGGCTGTTTTCTGGGCTGTCTCTGGCTTAACTCATTTTCTACCTTGCAATCTCATGCAAAGTGTCCAGGCTTGCCACATTTAAAACATGCCTTTCTTTCTTTACTTGCCAAAAATTTCTTACTGATTGTTCTTGCATGACAGCTGCCATAGCTAAGCCCTGTTGGTAAGAAGGTCCTATGTCAGAACAGAGTCTGATATACCCCGTAAGGTCTGTTTTTTTTTCCTATAAGGTCTAATGGCCGATTGGCAAGCAGGATTAGCATTTTCATATGCAAGTTGTTTCACATAATCTACACCTGTCTCTGCATTACCAAAATTCCTCCCTGCTGTTGTCATTAATTGATGAACAAAGTCAGAAAATTGTTTATCAGTCCCTTGCCTGAGAGTTGTTAAAGATGCATCAGGGTCTCCCTTTACCGGAAGTTTACACCAAGCCTTCATGGCTGTATTTTGAATTTGAGCATATAAACCTGGATCTTATTGCATCTGGTTATCACTAGAAGCAAATTGCCCTTTTCCTACTAAGGCATCAAAGGACCAACCATTGCCTGCCTGAATGTTTCTCCTAGCTGTCTCTTTACAATTCTCATGACACTCTGATTTCCAAATAAGATAGTCACCACCACTAAGAACTGCTCTCACTAACGTATTCCAATCACTAGGAGTTAGCCACTCTTCTGCCACAAACTCTAAAATTGCAAGAGTAAAAGAAGCAGTGGCACTGTATTGAGATACTGCACTTTTTAATTTTTTAATAATTTGAAAATTAAACCCTGTGTGATGTCTCCAAGCAACCCCTTGAGCGTCTCTGGTCTCTGATACAGGAAAAGCCTCAGCATTTCCCTCCTCTGGCTGATCTGTAGCCGAACTAAGGCTAGAGGATAGGGACTGTCTTTGGACACTGGGTTGAGGAACATGAAAATGTGGGGGATTTTTGCAGTTAGTCTCTTGATAGCTCTTCCATGTCCTTAATTTGTGTAACTGATTACTTAAGTCCTGATATTATTTTTTAAACTCTATCATTTGTTTAAGGGGAGAAATTTTGTCCTGTAACTCCTTTTTGGGGATCTACAACCATTGTCTCCATTGGGGGAGCACTTGGAGGTGGAGACACATAGGGAGAGGGCATTTCAGTGTCATAAAATTTGACTTCCTCTTCCTCTTGGTCAGCACAATCTGGCTCTGACAAATTTTCATCAACCTTTGGTTGTATTTTGGATTCTAACTTAAGCTTCTTTTTATTTTGAACAAAAAAGACAGCATTCAACAACAAAAGCAGAAAATTAACACATGTGAGCAGTAAACAAAACCTAAATAGAGAGTTGAATTCAGGCTGACTAATGTCTTGTCCGTTTTCATTACCTTTCTTGAAGCAAACCAAAACAGAGAGTTGGATTTAAGTTGACTAATTTTTTGTCCCATTTCTGTTGGGATCTGACTCTTACCAGAGAGCAGCTATCAGATTTGCAGCCATCTTGAGCCATATACCCTGACATGAGACTTGGATTACAATAGCCTAAAACAGCTGAGCACACTCTGATAACATCTTGCTTTGGATACCCAGGACTTTCCTTGGGTGTGTGAGATTAAAGGTGTGTGAGATTATAGGTGTGTGACTTAAGGGTGTGACCTAGAGATCAGATTTAGAGACAAGACCTAAGGTCGTGATTAAAGGTGTGACTTAGAGGCATGGCTTAGAAGTGGGACATAAAAGGCAGAGGCAGACAGCAGAGAATCAGACTCTTTAGAGATACTCTTTAGGGAGATTCTTTAGAGATTACAGCTGGGCAGCCCGGGCCTCAACATTTTGCTAGGGTCATAACATTTTTTGGCACCCAACGTGGGCAGGAAGAACGAGAGATCTAGTGAGGGAACTTGCTGGAAGAAGGATCTGCCAAAAATTCAGAAGTGAAATGAAGGTGGTCATCGCTGAAATCTGCTGCATTGAAAAAGGTAAGTCATGTTAATGAAAATGTGGCAAGAAATAAGTCAGCCTGAACTCAACTCTCTGTTTTTGTTTTGTTGCTTGCTGCTCACGTGTGTTAATTGTCTGCTTTTGTTTCGTTGTTTGAACGCTGTCTTTCATGTTCAAAAGCAGACTTTAACTTTGAGGAGTGGTAAGACTCACTGGCCAATCAATGCTTCCAAGCAGACCTGCCAATCAGACAAGGAGGTGGATTGTTCTGGATGCCAGTCTACAAGTTCACTGTTCCTGTGCAGTCTTAAGTGGCTCTCTGTGTCCTGCTCTGAGCACTGCTGTCGGGTGCTGTGTGGAGACCTCAGGGAAGCTCTGAAATCGAGTCATGGTGAGCACAGGATCACTGCCCAAAATGGGTAGGGGCAGGCAGCTGAGCAGTGGGAGCTGGGGTGCTGGGTCCTCTCTGGGGCTGCATGGGAAGCATCAGCCAGATGTGACCACCTGTGAGGTCCCTGGTGATGCTCCTCACGTGTTAGATCAGGAGGTGTCCTCGGAGTAACTTCACTGTCATGACTGAATCTGAATCTGCCCAAAACTTTTGACCAGTTACTTTCTTGTAGAAACAAGTGATTTCTCTGAATCTGCAGCACATGTGTCCAAACCCTTTTGTCTTTTATAGTATACATTAGGAAGACAGGCATAACTGGGCAGTGGTGGCCCACACCTCTAATCCCAGCACTCAGGAGGCAGAGGCAGGCAGATTTCTGAGTTTGAATCCAGCCTGGTCTACAGAGTGAGTTCTAGGACAGCCAGGGCTACACAGAGAAACCCTGTCATAAAACAAACGAACAAACAAACAAACAAACAAACAAGCAAAACCTGTTTTTAGTGAAGACAGGCATAAATCTAACAGATCTGCTTTCATACATTACTTGTTCTTGCTTTGTTTAATTTTTGTTAATTTTTTTTCTGTTTCAGATTTTTATGTTGCTTTATTTTTTACGTTTAGTGTTTTTTATTATGTGGTAAAGAGACTTTTTTTTTCTCCAATCCGTTGGGTTTTTTGGATGCTTCTTGTACATTAACAGGCATCTTCTTTGGTTTAGGAAAAGTTTCCTTTATGATTTCATTGAAAATATTTTCTATCAGCCCTTTGGGGTGATAGTCACCTTTCTCTATTCCAGTCATCTGTAGTTTTTCTCTTCATATGTTGCAGAATTCCAGGTTGTTAAGGGCCAGAAAACTTTTAGAATCCACATTTTTTGACCGATGTATCCATTTTGTTTTATTCATCTTTAATGTCTGAGATTCTCTCTTCCTTTCCTGTTCCACAGAGCAGGATCTTGTCTCTGTAGTTGTCAGTGCACAGGTAATTTCAATGCTGTGCTCTCAGGGACTTAGCAACTGCTTAAGTCATTCCCTGCCTCCATCACCTGCTGCTTTTGTCAGGTGTGCTTTATATACACGGACCACCAGCTACACAGCTCTCTCTGCTTGTTCCCTGTGTCTGTTCTCTGCACATGCCCCCTCTCTATTTTCTTTCTCTACTCTCAGAGCTCTCTGCTCCCTGTCAGTCTGCCTGTCTGCAGATCCTCTTGTGCATCTCTATCCCTTCCCCAGATTCTCACTCATTTCCTGCCTCCAAACAACCTATTTTGTACCATATCTGTTGCATGTTTGAATTTCTCAGGACATGCTGTGATAGGATAGCTTGGACTTCTTGGTGACATATGTTCCTGATTGTTATTTATTATATTCCAATGGTGTTGTATAGGTATTGGGGTTTGAAGTGATTATTGATTTAAGTACTGATTTTTTGATTTGTCTTGTTTGGGTGGGAGTTTTGTTCCTGGGTTATTGTTTAATGTATGCATTTTCAGAGAGCATTGGCTGAGTTTTGCCACTTTTACTGACCTGTTTGTTATGTTCAGGAGGGAATGCTTGCTAATGTTGAAAGCTGGGAGAAGATGTGGGCAGGAAGTGATGATCTTAGTAATCTACAAGGAGACTTTGTCATTAGCAGGGTTAGGTTGCTTCTGGTGTTTAGTACAATACTAGGGGCAACTGTGAAAATTGCATTTGGGATAAAAAGTAGTGTGGTAGATCTATGGAAAAGTTACCTTGTGTCCTTTCAGGCATGGCCTGTGAGTGAACAGAAACTGTCTGCCCAAGTGGGAGCTATGATACAGGGATGAGGTAGGAAAGGAAAAGCAAGTAGGGATGGTCTGCAGTATCTTTAGGAGGCATGCACAGTTTTTGAGATTGCACAAAGTCCACTTGAGCAAACATCCTATGACAAAACTTACTTATCAACAGCCAGTCAATGTACAACAGCAGGATTTAGTTACATATAGATAGCTAATAAAGAGGAAAAAAATTAGCTTACCCATCATAGTTGTCAGATGATTTTGCCCGTTTTTGGTTCCTGCAAATCATGCCAGACCTGCCGTTTCTAAAAAATTAAGTTGCTGACCTGTATGTTAATGCCCAATCATGCTGTAAATACAATAAATACTCAGCACCCCTAGACTTGGTCTCTCAGTTTGGACCTGATGTGAGATTGACTGTGGGGAAAACTTGTTACTGAGCTCATAGTACAGACCTTTGTATATATGCTTTGCAATAGGTTCTTGGTCGTCTCTGGGGTCCCAGCGACTTCGGCACAACATCTTAGTGCATGGACTGGAACACTGGAACCCTCAGGAATCCCAACTGAAGGCTGACGTGTCATTGTTGTTCTTTGTGTCAGAATGGCTTATCTGTCAGATTTGTGTCTGTGTGCCTTGTTTTTTTGGATTTTTCTTGATTATTTGTAGAGGGAGATGACTAAAGTGAATGTGGAAGCACAGTATACTGGATGCCCTGGAGAGTTGAAGCCACAAAGTGTATGGAAGATGTTTCTGAGCTTGGTGTAGGGGGTGGTGTGTCCATGGTCTTAATTTTTGGGGAAGTTAGAGCCTACTTAGAACCCTGCTACATGGCTGACAGCTACCTTCCCATCTTCATTCCTCTGTACAAGTGTTGGCATATGCTGGGTAGCCTTTACCGACCCCTTGAGGCTGTCTATTCTGTGTTTAGCACTTTGTTATTCTCTCACTAAGAAAGTGAGACAGACTCCACTCTAGTCAATTTAGTTACTAGCCCCACACCTTGGGTTAAACCCTTCTTAACAACATGACCTAGACCCATTGACTAGTCCATGACCAAGAGCTCTTTGAGACTGCTTTGATCCAGGGCAAAATCAGGCTCTGCCTACCTAGTTTTAAAGGGTGGAAAGACAAAGCCCTCGTTTCCCACTTTCTGAACTACCCTCTGCCCAGTTCCTATGTGACTCTGTAGTTTTGAATTTGGAGCTGTCATAAGATGGAATGTTGTTCTTCATCAATTCTAACAAATTTAGCATATCTTTCTTAGAGGTCTTGTCTTTTGTTGTTGGTAATTTGAGTTATGTGGAACAATTTGCTTTTCTGTCCACCTTCCAGCTGTTTTAGCCTCCTCTTTCATAGCACTGGCTTGGGAACCCAGTGTTAAAGATGCTCACCCCAAGTAAGTACAGCCTCTGAGCTCCCAATTCCATTGTATCCTTCCCTTCTCTGAGCCAGGTGCCCTCCTTATTTTGTCCTTGCTCAGCCACAACTCCAACTCCCTCTTGTTGTGGGAGGGGCTCCTGGAATTGATATGGTTAAATCATTTGTTTGGGGGTTTTACAACTTCCTCATTTATTATTGTGTCTGTGTCATAGTTGTTTTCAGTTCTCAACATTTCATAGCTACAGTCATCTGAAGGAGCCTCAATCGAGGGCCTGCCCTCATCAGAATGGCTGTTTGCTATTTCTGTGAGAGATAGTGTTGATGATTGATTAGGATGGCTCTTCCACTGAGGGTGGCAATATCCCTAAGCAAGTGGTTCTGGGCTAGATGAGAGAGCAGGCTGAGCATAAGACAGTGATCAAGCAAGAGAGCAAGCCAGGAGACAGTGTTTGTCCATGCTTTTTGCCTTCAGTTTCTGATCTAAGCTCCCAAAATGATGGACTGTGATCTGACAGAACCATGTACAACAACAACTTATTACCTGAGATGATTTTGCTTAGAGGATTCAATCACAGCAGAGGAGAGCAAGTTACAACAACAACAACAAGGTTATTTTGCTGCTGTATAGAATCTGTGTTGTAGATTGTATTCTTGTGGACAAATTTTGGGTAGAAAGATTTTCTGATTGGTTGGGTCTTTAACTCTCCATTAAGGATCCTGCCTGACTGCAGCATGTGGCCTCTTCAGTGTCCATATCTCACTGCTATGCATCTCAGCTAAGATCAACCTTAGACTCCTTGGTTTTTGGTTTCTGGCACATAATTTTATCCTAAATGTACCCCCTCGCCCCCAGCCAGATGCAGATTTTGATTCATATTCCCCCTCTGGCCCTCTCTTGTCTCACCACACCTGTTGCTGGTTCTCCTGGATTCCCCTTTCTTATCTGCTCTCCCATGCAGTTCTCTCTCTTTCATCTGCCTCCTATGATTGCTTTACTCCCCCTTCTGAGTGAGATTCAACCATGCTCATTTGGGCCTTTTTTCTTGTTTCATTTCTTTGTGTCTATGGAGTGTAGTGTGGGTTTCCTGTATTTTATGATTATTCAATTGTAAGTACATATATGCATTTGCTTTTAGGTCTGGGTTACCTCACTGAGATGATACTATTTACCTGTATCCATTTGCAAGCAAAATTCATGAAGTCATTGTATTTAATAGCTGAATAATGTTTCATTTTTAAATTAAGCACATTTTCCTTATCCATATTTTGGTTGAGGGGCATCTGGATTCTTTCCAGTTTCAAGTTGTTATAATTAAAATGGCTATGAACTTAGTGGAGTCCCTACTCTAGATCAACTGCCTTCCCAGAGTCCCTCCTGTATATTCTGTTTGTCCTCTGAGAGGATGTGGGCCCCTGGGTATCCATGAAGGTGTATCAAGTCTCTATCGGGTTAGGTGCATCCTCTCCACTGAGGCCAGACATGGCAGTCCAGTGAAAGAAAGTGATTCCTATGATAGACAGCAGCTTTAGGGACAGCTACTGCTACAGTAGTCGGAGGACCATCATGAAGACTGAGTTGCACATCTGCTACTTATGGGCCAGGGTCCTTTGTCCAGCCTGTGTGTGTTATTGTTTTTGTCTCAGTTTCTTAATGTCCACAAGAATCAAGGTTAGTTGAGTCTGCTGGTATTCCTGTGGAGTTCATATTCTCTTCAGGGCCTTCAATCCTTCCCCCAACTCTTCCATCAGAGTTACCAAGGTGCATGCAATGTTTGACTGTGGATCTCTGCTTCTGCTTCAGTCAGCTGCTGGGTGGAGCCTCTCAATGAATAATTATGCAAGGTTCCTGTGTGGGATCATAAAAAGAGTATCCTTAATAATGATTCAAGCTTGTCCATGTGTGTCTTCAATTAAATGAGTTTTCATTGGCCACTCCTTCAGTCTCTGCGCCAGATTTACTTCTGCATTTCTTTTAGACAGGATAAATTTTGTTCTGGGTGTCTCCAGTGTTGTGGTTGAATCTGATCCTTCAGCTTTCTTCTCATGCTCCCATACATTCCCCATTTGGACTCTGTCCCTCAATCACATAAGATACTGTGCACACTTTTGCAATTCAATGCTGTGTTATTTTGCAAACCTGGTGATTTTATATTTTAACTTTATTCATTCTGTTTTTGGTTTTCTAGAACAAATTTTCTGTGAAGCACTTCCTGTGCTGTTAGTAGATATAGAAACCACATGAGGCCCCTGACATGCTTTTGATCAATAAGCACATGATTTTCTGCTGCTCTTCATCCACACATTTAATTTTGAAATTCAGCCTAATATATAGATTATATTCTATTTCTCCGGATGGCTTATGCTCCTGTCATCAATATTATCTGATGCTTCAGATACATTGAATTGCAGGTGTATGATGTCCTGCCTAACTCTTTTGTTTATTGTGAAATTTTTGAATAAATAATTGTATTGTGGCTGGTTGCATGAATATGAATATCATGTGTGCCTCATCTTTACTGTTGTCAGAAGATGGCCTCATAACTCCTGATCTTGAAGAAATGGGTGGGTGTGGGTCCACATGTGTGTGCTAAAAATTGACCACCATTATGTGGAAGACCAGCAAGATCTTTCAACTCTTGAGCTATAACTCCTGAACTACATTCTTTATTTCTGATCAACATATACATTACTGCTGGGTGGTGGTACTGCATGCCTTTAATCCCAGCACTTGGGAGTCAGAGACAGGATTTCTGAGTTGAAGGCCAGCCTGGTCTACAGAGTGAGTTCCCGGACAGCCAGGGCTATACAGAGAAACCCTGTCTCAAAAAAAACCATAAAAACAAAAAAAAAAAAACCCAAAACATACATTATTAATATTTTTACCTGTCCATTTTTCACTGTTTAAACATGCATTCCCTTAAGGTAACATTTAATTAAGGTTGCTGTTTAAACTGGTTTACTTTATGTTTATGCAAGATGAATACTGAACTGCAGTGAATGTATAATTCTTTGCAGGAACTTCAGTAAAGGACTGTGAGTTCATTCTATCATTTTTTTTCCTCGTTTATTTTTGTAGCAGAGTGAGGTTCTTAACATGTAACTTTTGCTTTCCTGAAACTCATTGCATAGACTGTGCTGGAATCCAGCTCAATGACATACACCTGCCTGTACCTCTGTGATTAAAGACATGAGCAAATATATGCAGCTTGCCCATCACATTTGTAGTTAGTAATTGTTCATACAGCTTTTCAGGTGTGTACTCAGTACAGTTGATCTGTTTCCCCCTGCAAATCCCTCTCAATTGCCATTTGTGTTACAAGGCTATATCCTATTCTAAGGGTTCAGGAGTGACACAGTTGAATCCTGTGTCAAGGGTTCAAGTGTCAATATTTCAAGTTTCTTCTAAACTGATATGGTGATTATATTATAATTTGTGTGTCAGCAAATAAGTGGAGGAATCACCTGAATTATAAGAATATATTGTCTAGGAAGCATACATTTACTTTGTAGTGATGTCAGTATCAGGCATTTTGTTGTACACATGTATGGTATATTTTAGGAAGCAGTGAGTTTTGATGATGTGTATGTGAACTTCACTGAGGAAGAGTGGAATATGCTGGATCCTTCCCAGAAGAAACTCTACAAAGATGTGATGCTTGAGACCTACTGGAACCTTACTGCTATAGGTAAGACTGCAAATTTTCTTTTGCTTTTCAATGTAAAAGAAAAAATGTTTCTGGGTTACTGATGATCATTTCTTATTTCAGTAGAGAACAAGTAATATTGAGTTGAATATATCAGGTTCATTGCTGTGAAACTTCAGTGTAACTTGAATTTTGCCTAATTCCAATACCATATCATTCATTTTCTGGTACCTTGGTTTCAGGCTATAATTTTGAAGATCATCATACTGAAGAACAACAACATCAAACTTCTAGAAGTTGTGAAAGGTAATTTTAATATTTAAGCTAATACAAATATACATCTGATAAAATGTTACTATGATCTGGAAGCTTTAAAGGGAAGCAAGGTGTAAAATATTAGTCCATTTATTGTAGCTATGATTATAATATTCTCCCAAAACTATGTACTTCAATGTCAGTTATCTGATTGGTGTTTACAAGGCAATTCCATAAGAAAGAGGAGAAAAAAACAATGCCTTAAGTGATTCCTTTATTTGATTTTTATCTCCATTAGAACTATGTTGTGGAACTACCAATTTGTATAGTCTCATAATATTTAGATGTTGCACATTGAATAGTGATAAACATGTATCCATAACCTTTTAATAAACAAATACACATTGTAAAGTTGGTGATACTCATATTCTTGTAGTGAAACTTTTAAGTTTATTGTGCAGTCAGTTTATGAGAGTCAAGAAAGTTGTCCTGGAGAAAGATTAATCATGTATACAATGACAAAAAGTCAATGTGTGTGAATTCAATGTGAAAATCCTTCATTTGTTCTTTCTTTTTAGTGGGTATATCAATTGTCAGAATGAATGAAACCCTGTGAGCATAGAAATACTAAAAGGAACAACCTACCTCTGTCTACTTAAGAACAATGAGAAGACATGTAGTATTCTGCCTTTGGTAGAATTTCTGAATATGATAGATGCTTGCAATTAATTGGTTTTCTGACTTTACTGGGAATATCCCCAAAGTCACACTGCAGAAAATGTCTATGGGTACTACAAATATGTAAATTCTTTTGTTAAACCTTGGTTCACAGTGCTGCTGTTGTGTGATGTACACTGCAGGAAAAACTCAGAATGCAATCAGTGTTTTAATGCTCTGAGTTATTCCATATTTCTTATATCATGTTAAAAATATCATATAGAAATCTCATATAGCTAAAGGATTCTGTAAATGTGAGCCATGTAATAAATATTCTTACTATCACAGGTATTTTCAAAGAGGTAAAGCAACCCACAGTAAGGAAGTACAACCATGAACATCAAAGTCATAAAACCTTAAGATCTGAGTGTTCTTTATTATTAGACCAACTGCAAAATTTATTCATATTTGTAAAATTATTGATCAGGCTAATATAATGTGATAAACCTTTCACATGTGCCCTTTACTGTTGCAGGCATGGAAAAAGTTATACTGGAGAGAAACCTTATGAATGTAACCAAAGTGATAAAGCCGTTTCAAGTCACAGTCATCTCCAAAGACATAAAAGAACACATACTGGAAAGAAAAATTATGAATGTAATCAGTGTGGTAAAGCCTTATCAAGTCACAGTAATCTCCAAATACATAAAAGAACACATACCGGAGAGAAACCTTATGAATGCAATCAATGTGCTAAAGCCTTTTCAAGTCACAGTAATCTCCAAATACATAAAAGAACACATACTGGAGAGAAACCATATGAATGTAATCAATGTGGTAAAGCCTTTTCAAATCAAAGTAATCTCCAAATACATAGAAGAACACATACTGGAGAGAAACCATATGAATGTAATCAATGTGGTAAAGCCTTTTCAAGTCACAGTAATCTCCAAATTCATAAAAGAACACATACTGGAGAGAAACCATATGAATGTAATCAATGTGGTAAAGCCTTTTCAAGACACAATAGTCTCCAATATCATAAAAGAACACATACTGGAGAGAGACCTTATGAATGTAATCAATGTGGTAAAATCTTTTCCTGTCACAGTAATCTTCAAAGACATAAAAGAACACATACTGGAGAGAAAATATATGAATGTAATCAGTGTGGTAAAGCCTTTGCAATACCCCATCATTTACAATATCATAAAAGAACACATACTGGAGAGAAACCTTATGAATGTAATTAATGTGGTAAAGTTTTTTCATGTCAAAGTAATCTCCAATAGCATAAGAAAACACATACCAGAGAAAGACTTTATGAATGGAATCAATGTGCTAAAGCCTTTCCATGTCGCAGTAGTCTCAATAGTCATATGAGAACACATACTGGAGAGAGACTTCATGAATGGAATAAATGTGGTAAAGCCTTTTCAAGTCACAGTAGTCTCCAAAAACAAAAGACACATACTAGAGAGAAACTTTGTGAATGTAAACAATGTGGTAAAGGCTTTACACTAGATAGTCATCTCCAGTGTCATAAAAGAAACTATACCAGAGAGAAACTTTAGTTATGTAATCAATGTGGAAAAAATCATTTATAAGTGAATAGGTTCCAAAGACATAAATGATCACATATAGGAGAGAAACTGTATGAATGTAATTCATATAGTAAAAGCCTTTCACAAAGTTTTTGTTTCCAAAAGCATAAAAGAACCCATATTGGACAGAACTATGAATGTAAACATTTTGCTAAAGCTTTGCATGGCCCACTAATCTCAAAAACATGAAGGATCCCATATTGGCAGAAACCTCATAAATGTGATCAACCTGGTAAAGTCTTTTCACAACTTTAGCATCTTCATTATTATAAAAGAACAGGTACAGTAGAGAAACCTTATGAATGTAATCAGTGTTGTAAATTATTTGCAAGTCACAGTCATCTGCAGTGACAGCAGAGATCACATACAAGAGAGAAATCTGCTTGAATATTAACAATGTGGTAAAGCGTTTGCATGTTATAGTTCTTTACACATACACAAAGAAATCACACTGGCGAGAAGCCTCATTAATGTAATGACTGGAAACACCGACAATTCACTTTTATCTTGGACTACTTAATAGAATATATTCAAGAGAGTGACTCAGTGTCATCAAGGTGCTAAGCCCTTGCATGTCACAGGCATCGCCCGATACATAAAAGAACTCATATTGTAGAGAAACTGCATGAATGCCATGAATGAGGTAAAGTCTTTGCATTACAATGTACTCTCCAAATACTTCAGGTAACACACATTTTAGAGAAACCTTATAAATGTAACAAATGTGGAGAAACCTGTGCCTATCACTGTAGTCTCCAAAGACATAAAAGACCACAAATTGGACAGAAATCTTGTGAATATCCTCAAGTTGGAAAGTCCTTTATATGCCACAGTATTCTCTGAATACAAAATCAAGACATACTAGAGAGACACCTTCTGAAAGTAATCAATGTGGTAAAGTGTCTGGATGTCCTAATCATATTTAAATTCATAAAAGAATTTATAGTAGGAATAAACTGTGGTGATTTGAATATGCTTATCCCTAAGAAGTAACAATGTTAGTGTGTTTGGCCTTGTTGGAATAGAAATTACTGTTTTGAAAGAAGTAAATTCCGAGGATGGTTGTCTTTGGAGCTCCGGCCAGTATAAAACAGACTCTGCTACTATTTTGCTGGATGACAGTCTCTTCCTGGATGCCTTCTTATGAAGACGCAGAACCCTCAGCTACTTCTCCAGCATCATGGCTGCCTGCATGCTGACATTCTTCCTGCTATGTTGGTCATAAACTAAACATCTGAAAGTGTACGACAGACCCAATTACTATTTGCCTTTAATACATTTGCCTTGGTCACAGTGTCTCTTCTTTGCAATGGAAATTCTAAGACAGACGTTGGTACCCTAGACTTAAGTATTCTTATTGGTAGGCCTGAACATGTTTTTGTTGGAAGCAATGTGGGTTTTTAGACTTTGTGTTTGTACATGCATTAAGTGGAATGTCATAGGCCATGCTAGTAGAACACATATGTACTAAGGTTAATTTCAACTTTGCATATAGTTTTTATAATGCTTTGTTGAAGAATGTTGCTGTGTTTTGTTCTTATCTGAAGGTAAAGAGATTTATTTAGTTAATTGCATTGACAAAGGAAGACTCAGGAAACCCAAGCATAGACTTTGGCCTGTGTTTACTCTCATGGTGATTGTTTGAAGGAAAAAAATATGAAATGTTAGCTTCAAAGAGAAAATGTCACCAGGAAGTTGAATGAAGCTAAATCCTGTGATCAAACATACACAATATTTTTAAAGAAATGGTGGTATTATGGCAAGATTCCATCCACCTAAACATATGGATGTGAAGTTGTATGGATGAGAACTGTATAATGTTAGGCATAATCATTAACCGGTTATTGTTTTTATGTAGATATGAGGAGATACAAGAATCTGTCAAATTGACAATGGACAGATTGTGATTGCTATGCTAGGTTTTCAATTTAAAATCTAAAAGGATATATGATATACTTAGGTCCAGGCATGGTGGTATACATCTTAAATCCCAAGAGATGAACATAAAGCAGATCTCTGATTTAAGTCATCCTGGTACAGAACAAGTTTTAGGTAATGAAAAGCTTAGATATGGGCAAAGTGTTACACATGTATTACTCAACCGTCAGGAGACACAGCCTTGCAGATCTCTGAGTTCAAGGTTCATCTACAGAGCAAGTTCAAGGACAGCTGAGCTTAGGCAGTGAAGTTGTTGAAAAATAAAAAGCTGGTGATGATGTAATAGAAGGGGCCATGTTCTAACCCCAACAAGCAGAGGAACTCAGCTGGTTTGTCCATGTGACTCTGCATTTAAAGGAAAGAATAGAAGAAATGACTGAGAAAATTGATGCTGGTTGGCTGTAGTTAGAAAATTAGTGGGGATGAAGAAGAAACCAACACCACTGAAGTGAAATCTTTTTTTAAGTGTTTTCTTACAGGAGAAAGAAGTTGTATTCCAGAGGTAGCCAAGGTTGTCCCTTGTGGTGCAGCTTGACTCAGTCCTGGGTAAAACTCACCCAGGTGGCACTTGTTTTAAGGCATGAATGTTTCATGCAGTGCAGCTAAGGCTTGGCAGTATGAACGAATCATGAGAGGAACTCAGTCAAGAGTGTTTGTCACAGAAGAACCCAGCATATTGAAGGTGTCAGTCCCGTGGGATGAGCAGAAAGAACAGCAGCAGCAGTTGAGTGGAGTCAAACAGAACCTAGTGTCCTATAGAGGGAAGAGCTGGAGAGAGACCCAGCTTCTTTTTACGAGCACAGAAGATCATCTGTGGATCCCAGATACTGTAACAAGAAGCTGTAATTTTGAAGTTATTTGGAGACCCCAACAGTTGTAGATTCCTAAGCTATGGGATACCTTCTCAGGAAAACTACTTTCAGGAAATATAATCAGCCAAAAAGAACAAATTGTGTTGCAGTGAGCAGGGCAGGAAGGAGTTGGAAATCTGAAGAACATTTTAACATCAGACATGGAGATGCAGAGTTTGGACATTTCCTTGCTGGCTTTTGGTCTTCTTTTGGCCCAGTATTTCCTCACAATGGTGATTAGAAATGGTGAAATATATTGTGTTAATTTGGAGGAAGTGCATCACTGAAGGCTTTGAAGTTCCACCCAGTGCAGAATGGGCCCTCCTACTAGCTCCCTGACAGACAGTCTCTTCCTGGCTGCCTTTGGATCAAGATGCAGAACTCTCAGCTTCTTCGCCAGCATCATGTTTTCTTGCATGCCTGCCTAGCTTCCTGCTATGATGAAAAAGGACTAAGTCTCTGAAATAATCCAGTCCCAATTAAACTGTTGCTTTTACAGGAGTTGCCTTGTTATTTATCTTCACAGCACTGGAAACACTAAGACAGACACCCTGTGAGTGTATTTAATAGCATCAAACCTTTGCACAATTCTCTAGTCCTTCATTATCATGAAAGAATACATGCCTAGAGTCTTAGCATGCCCCCTGTGAATCAAGACAAGACCCCTGTGACTCAGGACACACCCCCTTAGTTTTAAGCACATTGACTGTGACTCTGCACATGCACCCTGTGTCTCAGGACACACCCCCTGTGTCTTAAACAAGCCCTCTGTGACTCAGGACACACCCACAGAGTCCTAATGGACGTGTTTAGTATAATGAAGCCTTTGCTCACCTCTGTAGTCTTCATCATTATGAATCTATTCATACAGGACAGTGGATACATACTGTGCTAAAGCCTTTACATCCTGGGGTCCACTGAGATCCAACACAACTCAAACACAGGACAAGGAAAATGATAAGAATTCATTGTAATCAAGTCACTGCTGATAAATCAGGGCCACAAAATTACACTCAAAAGCTTAGCTACAATACCCCAGCCTCAGCACACCCTGAACCAGAAAGTTATATAGCTTTCAAAAGTCAAAACCACAAAGTCCTGTGCCAAGTTACAGCTTCATTTTTCTCCCAATCATGTTTTTTGTTGTTGTTTGTTTTACTCTATGTCAAATGATACAGAATGTAGGCTGTATGGTCTACACTATCATAGCCATTTGTTCTCATGTGGTTAGGAACATGCATTTTATTTTGAGGAATAAAACATGAATAACAGAAATCATGGTTAGGAACAGTTGCTAAGTTTTAGGGAACAAAACATGAATGATGAAAGTGGGTCAGATATTGTTAAATACACAGGTCCCCTATGACCTGAAACTTAGTTTGAATTTATGATTAAATGGAGGTTGGTAACAAAAAGGCAGTCCTCAGGGTAAGTTTCTTTTGCTTCTTCCCAATATTTGTATATTATAGATATATTTGAATACATTGCAGAACACATATTGAAGACATATCTTACAAATGTAATCAATGAGATAAACCTTTTCACAACACAGTTAATGATAAACATAAAAGAACACATCCTGGAGAGAATCCCTATGAATAAGCAATGTGGTAAAGCCTTTGCATGTGGTAGTCGTCCTAGAAACAATGAGATAAAGTCATAATGCAGAGAAACCTCATAAACGTGGTCAATGTGTTAAAGTCTTGTACTTTCTGATACCATTATAGAAGACTAAACTCTTTAGTAAGTAATCAATCTATTAAAGACTTTGTATATTACAATAGTCTTTGAGCACCTTCAATAATGTCAAAAGGAATCTGTGACTACAAATAATTTGTATGATCTTACCCAATACACATTGAGTTACTCAAGGTTATTCATTATGTAGAATAAAAATTTGACAAGCATCAACCATCAGTTGAAACTTTCTGATATCTCTCTATTTTGTTTACACTGGTAAACTCGTTTGTACATACAAAGGCCACTGATTTTTATTTTTCTTTTTTTAGTTAATCGTGTATCCAACAACTTTGCTGAAAGTGTTTATCAGTTCTGGGAATTGCCTTTGGGAAGTTTTAGTTCACTTGTGCTTACTATCCTATCATCTGCAGATAAAGATCATTTTACTTCCTCCTGAAATTTACAATTTAATGTTAACTTATTTAATATTAAATTGTAAATTGCAATATAGGACTTGGAATATAGGACTAGTTAACATTAAGCTGTAAATTGCCATACAGGGCTAGTTAGTATTAAATTGTAAATTGCAATATAGGACTAGTTAACATTAAGCTGTAAATTGCCATGCAGTGCTAGTTAGTATTAAATTGTAAATTGCAATATAGGACTAGTTAACATTAAATTGTAAATTGAAGTCAAGGGCTAGGTAACATTAAATTGTAATTTCCATATAGGACTGGTTAACATTAAAAGTTTAGATAGTATTTTGAATGGATATGGAGAGAATGGATCACCTTCTCTTCTTTGTGAATTAGTGGAATTAATTAGAATTTCTCTCCATAATTTAACATTGGCTATAGGTTTGCAGTAAAGTGATATTATTATATTTAGGTGTGTTCCTTGTATCCTTAATCACTCCAAGAACTCTATCATTCAGTGGGGTTAAATATTGTCAGAGAATTTTTCATCATCTAAGATATTACAATTTTTTTCTTACACTTTAATCACATTATGTTGAACCATCCCTGCACCTCTTGAAGGAAGCCTTCCTCATTGATCATTGTGAATGATCTTTTGACGTGGTTTCTATTTTATTTTATTTTATATTATATTATGTTTTATTAAATATTTTTACATATTTGGTTTTAAGGAAAATTTGGTCTATAATTCTCGTTTGTTACTGAGGCTTTATATTGACTGGATATTGGAGTAACCATGGGTTCACAAAACAAATTGGCTAAAGTTTCTTCTTTTTCTATATTGTTGAATACTTTGAGGAGTATTCTCATGAACTCCTCTTTGGAAGTCTGGTAGGATTCTATCCTAAAACTCATGGCCTTGGGCTCTTTTTGGTGGCAGACTTGTAATGACTTCTCTTGTTCTGGATGTTTAGGCAGTTTGAGTTGTTTCCCTTAGTTTGATTTAACTTCGGTAAGAGGAACCTATTGAGGAAATTTTCCATTAATTTCAGAAATTCCAGTTTGATGGAATTGAGGCTTTTTAAAACTATGTAATTACCTTTCTTTAGATTTCTTCATTGTCTATTATTTTTCCCCATTTTCATTTTAGATTTCATTAATTTGAATATTCTCCATCTTTTAATATGGGTTTGACTATCTTATCTAATAAAAGGCTCAAAGGACCAATTCCATGTTTCATTAAGTCTTTGCATTCTTCTCTATTTTGTTGATTTTAGCCCCCAACTTGATAATTTACTGATGTCTAATCCCTTTTTTTCATTGCTCACTTGTTTCTGTTCTAGAATTTAAAGCATGCTGTTGAGTTGCCAGTATGAGAGCTCTCCAAATTTTTCATGTAGGCATTTTGTGCTATGAACCTTCATCTTAGAACCAGTTTCATTTTCTTTATATTTTGTAAAATTGTGCATGTTTCATATTTGTATTGAATTCTAGAAAGTCTCAAATGTCTTCCTCTATGTTTGTCTTAAGCTATTTTTTATTCATAGTGAGATGTTCAGCTTCCATGAGTTATTAATCTTTGTGTTCTTTCAGGTTTTGTTGATATCCAGCTGTAATCCATGGTTGTCTGATAGGATTCATGGTGTTATTTCAGTTTTCTTGTATGTGTTGTGGTTGGCAGTGTGTCTGGATATGTGTTCAGTTTACAATTAAGTTTCATGAGGTGCTGAGCAGAAGGCATATTCTCCTATATTTCAGTAGAATGTTCTCTAAGTATCAGCTGGACTCATGTTCATATTGTTAGTTAACAGGAATATTTCTCTTTTTTGGGGCGGGGGGTGTCTGGAGAATTTGTCTACTGGTGAGAATGCGGTATTGAAATCTTGGAATATAAGTGTATGAGTGTTATGTGGTTTTAGGTTTAAAACACTTTCTTTAACAAAGGTTGGTGACCATGTGTTTAAGGCATAGATGTTAAAACTTAAAATGACATCTTTGGTGATTATTTTTTTAAGGAATTTTTAGTGTCTTTATCTGATACTTTTGATTAATTTTGTTTAATATCTATTTTGGTACATTTTCAAATAACTACACCAGCTTTCTCCTTTGGTCCATCTGCTTGGAATATCTTTTTACATTCCCTTACCTTGAATTAATGCCTATTTTCGATGTTGAGCTATATTTCTTGTCTGCAGTTGAAGGATAGATTTTATTAGCATCTATTCTGTTAGCCTTTGACTTTTTATTGGTGAACTGTGGTATTAATACTAAGAGATTATTGTGATATTAAGAGAGTCAATGAACAGTGATTGTTAACTCCTTGTATTTTGTTGTTGTTGCTGTTGGTGTTTCTGGTGTGGGGGTATTTGTGTGCTTTCCTTCCTTTTGCAGATAATGCAAGATTATTTGCTACCTGTGTTTTTCTGTGTATTGTTAACTTCCTTAGGTTGGATTCTTTGTATATAACTTTGTGTAAGTTTGTATGTGTAGAAAGATATTGTTTGAATTTGACTTTAGCATGGACTATCTGATTTTTTTCATTAATAATGATTAAGCTTTTTTGTTTTTTCAGTTTTTTCCAGACAGAATTTCTCTGTGTAGCCCTGGTTGTCCTTGAACTCACTCTGTAGACCAGGCTAGCCTTGAACTCAGAAATCTGCCTGCCTCTGCCTCCCAAGTGCTGAGATTAAAGTCATGCTCCACCACTGCCTGGCCAGCTTTTTTCTACATATAATAATCTGGGCATCTGTAGTTTCTGCAGCATATATGTCCAAGGAATTCTGATGTGACTCTGTGAGAGGGCATCTGCAGTTTTAATAGATCCTCATCGATATGTTTCTTGGCATTTGTTCTTTGTTGCTTTTAGTATTCTTTCCTTGTACTGGATGTTCTGATTATTATACACGAGACTTCATTTTAGGGTCCATTCTGTTTGGTGTTTTGATGATTCTTTTACTTTGATAGGCACCTCCCTCCTTAGGAAATTTTTCTTCTAAGATTTTGTCATCAATGTTTTCTGAGAATTTGATCTAATATTCTTCCTCTAGCCCTAGTATCCTTATGTTTTATCCTTTCACAATGTCCTAGATTTTCTAGATATTTTATGTCAGGAAGGTTTAGATTTAACATTTTCTTTGTGTGATATTTCCATTCCTTCTATTGTATCTTCAATGCTTGAGATTTGTCTTCCATCTCTGTATTCTATTTGTGAATTTTGCCTACAAAGTTTCTTTTTGCAGTCCTAAAGTTTTGTTTCCAATATTCCCTCAGTTTGTGCTTTTGTTATTGTTTGTATTTTTACTTTTAGGTATTAAGCAGTTTTGTTTTCTTCTACTCTTGGTTTGTTTTTCTTGGCTTTACTTATAAGATTTGTTCGTTTCCTCCACCTTTTTGTTTGTGTTTTCCTGGCTGTCTTTGAGGTATTCATTGATTTCCTCCAATTCTTTCTGTTTTCCTGGATTTCTTTAAGTGATTTTGTCATTTCCACTTTAAGGTTCTCTATCATCTTTATACAGTTCATTTCAAAGCCTTTTTCTTGTACTTCAGCTATGTTGTAACGTTTAAGACCTCCTTTGGCAATATAAATGTGCTCACACTCATTAACCAGAGGGTGATAAATTTTACTCCTTATTACAGAATCAAGTACCAATATCATGGAATGGAATGTGACTATAAGTTATGGAAGTTAAAAGGTCTATTTTATGTCAATGTTCTTGATATACAAATGTTTGTGTCCACACAATGAAATTTATGTTGGGACCCACCATAGGCTCCATGATAGATTCCGTGAAGTATTCAGCTTACATTTAACCCAATGTTTGATTAATGCCATGGTTGTTTTCTCTCCTTAAATTGGACAGGGATGCAAATGAAACACTTTTTAAATAAGGTACTTTGTTGAGATGATGGTTTTAAGAACATCACTTCTGATCACTAACCCCGGAGTCACCATTAAAAAAAAAAAAAAAAAAAAAAAAAAAAAAAAAAAAAAGACCTGATGGTGACAGGGTAATGATTTTCCAATTTGCCAGTAAGTATTTATTCATGTCAGGTGAATGAAGACAAACTAGATTGATAGGTATATAATTTAGTAACTTTAGCATAATCCAAGGAGTACTGAATGTCTAATTTAATGATATGTCCAATGCACTTTCTGTTTAAGTCAGGTCAAATGATTGAGACACAGGCCATTGGCTGTAGCTGTGTGTGTCATATTACAGATCACAGAAGCTAACATTGCACATAGTGGCCAGGTCAAAGAGTACTGTATTAACGCCATTTTCTCTGCCAGGAAACTGCCTACACATACTCAAAGTCAATGTAGGTATATTTCTTTTCAATTATATTTCTTTTTTCATTTTTTAATTAAATTTTTAAAAATTATTTAATTCCAAAGTTGCCTCTTTTCCTTGTCCCTCTCCCCTGATGTCTTCTTCCCATCTTCTTCCCTGCTGCCTATGAGAGGGTTCTCTCCCACCCATCCAACCACCAGGACCTCACCTCCACAAGCTTCCCTTTTCCCTGGGGCACCATGTTTCTACAGGGTTAAGTGCATCCTGTCCCATTTTAGCCAGGCATGGCAGTCCTCTCCTGCACACATGCCCAGGGCCATGAACCATCCCATGTATGCTCCTTGGTTTTTGGCGTAGACTCTGAAAGCCCTGAAGTGTCCAGGTTAGTTGACACTGTTGTTCTTCCTATGGGGTTGCCATCATCTTCACCTCCTTAAGTCTTTCTTCTGACTCTTCCAAATGGAACTTTTTAGCCTACAACTATACATATATATTTATAGATCGATAGATAGATAGGGAGGAAATCAACAAGATAGATAAATTTTAGCCAAACTAATGAAAGGACAGAGACAATATTCTAATTACCAAAATAAGAAATGAATTGGAAGACATACAATTCATATATATATATACACATATATATATATATGTATATATATATATGAATATGTATATGAATATATATATATGTGTGTGTGTGTGTGTGTGTGTGTGTGAATTGTTCTTAGAAACTCATGGTATCTTCTCCAAAATTGAACATATAATCAGTCACAAATCAAGCCTCAACAGATATAAGAAGAATGAAATATTCTCATGCATCCTATCAAATCACTACAGACTAATCTGGACTTCAATAATAACAAAAGCATCAGAAAGCCACATACTGAACAAATTTCTACAGAATGATAACTTGTTCAGGGAAGAAATAAAGAAGTAAAAGACTTTCTATAATACAATGAGAATGGAGACACAGCATATGCAAATTTATGGAACACATGAAAGCAGTGGTAAGACAAAAATTCATAGTACTAAGTGCCCTCATAAACATACCAGAGAGATCCTGCACAAGCAACTTAACAGCTCACCAGAAAGCTTTAGAAAAAACAGAAGTAAACTCACCTAAGAGACATAGACACCAGGAAATAATCATACTTAGGGCAGATGTGGGTCCGTTGTTCTGGAGGGTGTCCCATGATGATCTGGACATGATGCAAGCAGGGAGGCGAGATCGCCTGCCTCCATTGCTGCCTCTGCTGAGTTTCCACTGTTGCTGCACAATCACTCCCAGGCGCTGCACCTGTATCCATGCTGAGCTGGCCCTGTCTGGGACGATCAGTAGCCGGCTGACTGGCACGGAGGTAGCTTGGTGTCCCAAGCAGGTTCTGGAAGATCAGATCTCTTCCCAAGTGTTACATCTCTTGCTACAGAAACTATCAGACACCAGGATGTTTCTCTTGCACTTTACTTCCCCTGAATAGAGCCCTTATATACAGTTTCTAGGTGGGTTAGGTCAGTCAGCAGATAACGACTATTAGCTTGGTTGGAGAGCTTGGAAATATTTCATCTACATGTGAGATAGCCTGGGGCACTGTTCCTCCTGACTGATGACCATAGACCTCTCTGTGGGCTCTGGAGGGCTGAAGCTAAATGAAAAGAACCAGGTCCTGGGAGCAGAGCAGAACACCTGCTGTCTGATAAAGGTCTGGGGTTCAAGGCCTATGCTCTACCAGGCACCCAGCAGCTTCCCACTGCCTACCTCCCTACAGGCAAAAATGAACCAATTGGAAACAAAGAGGACAGTACAGAGACTCAACAAAACCAAGAGTTGGTTATTTGACAAAATCAATAAGATAGAAAACCCTTAGCCAGACTACCTAGAGGGCACAGAGACAGTATTAAATTAACAAGATTAGAAGTGAAGAGGGAGACGTAACAAGAAAAACTGAGGAAATTTTTAAAAAGTCATTAGTTTTTTCTATAAACTGGAAAATCTAGATGAAATGTGTAGCCAGAGAAAAGGATAATTATTTAGACAGATACCATAAACTTAAACTAAATCAAGATCAGGTAAATTATCTAAACTGTAGTATAACCCCTTAGGAAATCAAAGCAGGCATTATAAACCTCCTGTCCAAGAGAAGGCAAGGACTAGGTAGTATTAGTGCAGAATTCTACCAGACCCTCAAGGAAGAGCTAAGACCAATACACCTTGGACTATTCCACAAAATTGAAACAGAAGGAATGCTACAAAATTCATTCTACATATATTTGTTTTAAAAGTCAATTATTGATTTCAAAGGCAACACTGATATACTCTCTTGTCAGTTCTCATTCCTTTTCAATCCCAAGTCATTAAGAATTTCTTTCCAGACTGGAGATATGGCTCAGTGGTTAAGAGCATTGACTGCTCTTCCATAGGTCCTGAGTTCAATTCCCAGCAACCGCATGGTGGCTCACAACCATCTGTAATGGGATCCAATGCCCTCTTCTGGTGTGTCAGAAGACAGCAATAGTGTACTTATACATAAAATAAATAAATCTTTTCTTAAAAAATAATTTTTCATTTTCTAAACTCCTGCTTATTATTTATTTCTGTTCATAGGAATGTTGCCTGTAGCTGAGGCTTGCCTCTTTATGTAATTGAAAAGTGCTTTGAGCACCCAACCCTTTCTCTGCTGGTCAGTGCTGCAAAGAATGTTGTTTGGAGCCTTTGGCACGTATTTATTGTGAATCATAGATTTTGAATATTGGAGCAAGGCTCTACCATCAACTCTATCCAACTATCTTCCCTTGAAAAGAAATATCTTGGCCTGTTATTCCATCTTAGTAGAAACTGAACATGTCATGCCAGGGAAATGTTAATGATCCCCAAAGAGACACACACAGGAGCTGATCTGCTGCAACTCTCAGCAGGTTCTTTATTCTATTTGAGCTAGCTTGCCCCCATCCCCAATGCACCAGCATCAGCCAAGAAAGTTTTAGTGATGGTGGGGCCCCAAATGTCTATGGGGAAAGGATTTATTGTAAGCAGCAAGTGGGGAGTTGTAGGAGGAGCTAAGGTGTGAGGAGTAAGGAAAGGAAAAGCAGGAGCTAGGGGAGAGAGACACAAGAGAGGGGGAACATAGAAGCAGAAGTGTGTATGTCTCTAGCAGCCAAAGGTAGTTGGTATATCTACATTGGGTACTGGGTTACACCTCTGATTGTATTGGCATGTTGTTATTGAGCATTACCAAACATATAAAGACTTTGGATAACCTAAGTTTTAAAGTCTTATTTGACTGAGCCCACATGGATGGCAGGATGGTCTGGGTTCAGCCAAGCATTGTGGAGACAGCATGGGAGATTGACAGAGCCATCTCCCATGGTGGCATCTCATGGGTGACAGGACTGGTGTCTCTGCCGGAGCAGACTGCTCAAGCTGAGAAGTGGGGGGTACAGCCACAGACATTCCTGATCACAGGCCTAGGCTAGTCAAGAACATGGCATGGGATTAAGAAAATTCTGATTGAATGCTGCCATTTTAAATGTCTCTTGCAATTTGGACGATGTGTGCAGGCATCTAATTGAAAAGCGGCTGTGGACTTTAACATAATTGGCTGGTGCTAGGAGTCACTCATAAACTTAACTCCATCTCCCCTCTGCATTAGTGGTTGTTTTAGGCATGGACGTGTAACCAAGGTGAAGGTTTGTTCAGGAAATAACCTGGAGACCTTGGTATTGTTGAGGGTGTAACTTGAAAACTCTAGTCTTCTTTTGGATTAGCCTAAAAGTGAAGGTAGGCTTGGGTTTTGCTTGAAAGGGAACAACTTGGAAACTAATACTAGGTACCTGACTTGCCTAGAAGCCTAGTTTCTATTCCTGTACAATGCCCCTGGTATTGTACAAGCACCTAGGACTTCCTGGTACAGGCCCTATCATTGATTGACTAAGGAAGAAATAACTAGGTCCTGCCTGTTATCAGGCCCCTTCAAGAAGTGAACAACTTCAGCATGAAATCATGTTTCTTGGACAATCCTGAAAGACACCAGTAAAGGGAAATCACCACAGTTCAGAGCTTCATGCAATAGTCATGCTCATGCATTTGTTTGGAAATGTGTGATTATTCATTGAATCATCAGCTATAAACAGTGGGACTGCTTAACTGTCAGAGACTTGGAAACGGAACAATTAGAATATTATTGAGAAAGACATAAAAGGAAGAAGTATGTGGATAGATCTCTCACAATGGTCAAAGGATGTAACGGTACTGATGTCCCATGTAAATGCTGATCAAATAGTAAGTTCAGCTGAGCAAACATTCAGTAACCAAGTAGTTAGGGTGATCTATTCTGTGGGAACTCAGCTGTGTACATTTTTGTGTATCTGTGCTTGTACAAGGGGTAGCTCAATCGTTTTAGGCATAATTATGACCTGGTACACATATAATGGTTTTTCTTTTGGCTGGAATAGTAACATTTAGGAATTATTATGACATGTTTTTTTTTTTAATTTGGAAATTATGCATGTCATAAGAAGTTATGATTGTGTGTGAAGTTGGCATGGGTTAGAGTTGAGATTGCTGTCTTGATTGTTAACTCTATTACATCTGGAATTTACTACAACCCCCAAAATGACTTTAATCTGAATCTTGATAGTGGAAGACACAGCTTTAATCTAGATGTTTGAGCTGAAAAGCCCCAGCTCTAATCTGATCCATGACTTGTACTGCAAGCCTATATAATGACATGGAAGGAGAAGGTTGTAGGAGGAGCTGAGGTGGGAGGAGTAAGGAGAGGAAGAAGAGGAGTAAATGGAGGAGGAAAGGAAGAGGAGGAGCTAAGGGTGAGACAAACAATGAGAGAGTGGGACATGTAGGCTGATGTTCACTTGTCTGTAACAGTCAAAGGTAGTTGTTACATCTAGGTTGGGTACTGGGTTACACCTCTGATTGTAAGGGCATCTTGTTATTGATCATTACTAAATATGTGTCAGTGTGTGTGTGCTTGTGTGTTTGTTTGGGTGTGTGTTTATGTGTGTGTGTGTGTGTCTGTCTGAGTGTTGTGTTAATTTGAGTGTGTGTCTGTGCATGTGTCAGGGTGTTTGTCTGTGTGGGTGTGTTTGTTTATGTGTGTCTCTGAGTGGTGTGTGTGTGTATGTGTGTGTGTGTGTGTGTGTGTGTGTGTGTGTGTGCATTTGATGACACTGGTGCTGGAAATTTTTATAGTCTTTGTATACACAATATGATAGATCCAGGCATGTTAAAGAAATAGATATATCAAAGTCACAGAGGGTGATATGTACGACAGATTCCCTCATTCCCAAGCATTCTCAATGGATCTGCATGTAATCCATAACTCACACAAAATATTAGTTCCAGTCAGCATCTTAGGTTTTTTTCAAGGGTCCATTTTATGTAACTCAGATCCTCCAGTTTGCATGGCCACCACAAATACCTGAGCTACCTTCCTTACCTCATTTGAAGAAATGAATGTATGTCAATGTGTCTTACATTCCTGTATTTAGCCTTTCCCATACTTGAGGTTTCTCACAAATTCTCCTGTCTTTCCATGAAGCCATCTCTGGTGATGCTGTGACAAGATGAATATGAGTAGGCTGGCACTGTAGTCACCTTTGAGAGGATATCTGTCCTATTTGGTATTTGTAGAATGGATCCTTCTACGTTGTTAAACTCACCAAAGGGGTGATATAGAAAGAGCAGCAGTTATGATACCTCAGAGAAGAGTCCTTCTAAGGGGACAAAATTAAACAAAAGAGATGACAAAGACTCTCCAAATAAGACAGTGCTGGAAGGCAGCACACATGGAAGGATTCTGTTATGTGATTCAGGTAACATTCATAATACACAAAAGCCAGACTGTTAGGACCATTATATTTCCATTCAGGATGTAGTTAAGAACATAATTAGGGCAGCATTACACTTATTATAGGAAGAAAATAGGCAAGAGTACCACCTAAAAACCAATGTCATGCTTTGTATTGGGTGTTAAAAGACTGATTTTTTTTGGCCTTCTTGTAAGGTCAGTAATTTGATAAAAAAAAATTGAGGAATTTTGGACAACCCCTTGTTAAGTTAGATTCAACTACTATTCTCTTCTATTACACTCTTGTAGTGTATGAAGAATTAAATTTTGAAGAAATACTCCTAGCATCATTTTTAACATGGGTTATGTTTTACAAGGTGAAATGTGCATCTATTATGAGTTGGACAATATTCCATAGCCCTTCACAAAAGGATACAACTTGAGCTGTTTGCTTCATCAGAACCCTGCATGAAGAGTAGGTACCTGCTGCTCCTACATCACATTTAAATCAGGGAGCAGGCATGGTTAGTGTAGTGAAGGACACAGTCTATTAGTGAGAACTACTCTTTGATAGTGAGATGGTGTTCTATTTTGGTAAATATGGCTTTTAGATTTGGCCTCAGTATTTAATAAGGTTGTTCAGTTTTCCTCAGCTGTATGTAGACCCTGCCAAGCTGAAGTAAGCAAAGGTCTTGTCTTTCATCTGGGATATTGAGAATCATCTATATATGACAAAGAGAATCAAGAGTGAGAATTTATTTTCTAAATAATATTTCACAGGATCAAACATAATTTTTGAGGACTCTTGTCCCTTCACTTGCTAAAGAGACACACTGCATTCTGAAAGTGATCATGCTTTACATATGCCTGCTTAAGATTACACATTTAGCAAAATCAACTTCTGTTGACCTTCTTTAAAGGTCTGTTGAAATTTCTTGTCTAGGTTTTCACTTGATCTTTTGAAGAATCTCTGTATCTTCAAGCTTTTCTTTGTACTATTTTCCCTCTTAGTGAACATTACTTGAAAGCCTTGCTTGGGCTGAGTGTGACTGCCCATAGAAGCTCTGAGGGAATCATCCCTGTATTTTGACTCTCCTCGATGTAGACTGGACACAGGATAAAATAAAACTTAGATTACTGCCAGTTTGTCATAAATGTTGATCTGAAGACAGATACTTTAATCCCATAGGTATTTCCCAAAACTTTTATGTCCTAAGTGACTTAAATACCTCATTTATTCCTTCAGAACTTTCAATGGCTTTGTATGCTTTCTTTTCTTCTCACTTGGGAAATTTTCATCATAATCTATATATAATTCTCTTATTGAAACCATTTACATGTTTAGATCATTCTAACATTTTATAAATGTTAATACCATAGCATGCAATGGGCTTAACAAAAAAAAAATCAAAATTGATTGTGAGAATATATATTCAGGGATGAGAAATAAGCAATTTATATCCCCTCTTTCGAATTTCTCAGTTGCACCATATTTCAAAATTATCATAGTTCACCCTAGGATAACAGTGAAATAATTCATTTTACATACAAATAATTGATAAAATGTTTCTTCTGAGACTGTAGACATCCTAAAATCAGTCACATTAAAAATACTTTACTCAGTACATATGGAGACAAATTTACATTACCTAAATAGTTATTCCCCTTCCAAGTTGTACAAATACTGGCAAGCCATGTCATGTTTTTTTTTTTTTTTTTGTCTTTTTTTTTTTTGCATAGAGGTTTAGTAACATTTAAAAAGCCCTGGTGTGATTATTTTAATTTAACAAAGCTGAAGGTATGAAAATGGCTGTGGTTTAATTTAGAAGATAAGATAAGCCCTGTGCAGTATCTGCCTATCTTTGTATATTTATCTGTTTTTAAAGAAGATATACTGCATATAGATATCTTTTAAATTATTAACATGTTTATGCCTGCATAAAATTTAAAATATGTATATATCATAATTAAAGTCATAGATGTGTTAGTCTTGTATGAGTGAGGACAATGTCCAGTATTAATAACATCTTCTGATCTAGGAGTAGTAAACTCTTTAAAACATGTTACCTATTCCAAGGAATGAATCAGACCCATATTATCATTTCATATTTATTGTCCCTGTGTGGATATATTGACTTAATATATTTTTGACCTTTCATATCAATATTTAAGTTTATTTTCATTAGGAACAAAATGAACTAGGATCATGTTAACAAGTTTAATTTACTTGTAATTCATTTGCTTTTAAGTACATGATGTGAATAACAAACCATGTCTCAGGTGTATGTTCTACATGTAATTAATAAAAAGTGAAAATTTATAAGGCATGACTTTGTGTCTATTGCTTATCTGGGATTTCTGTTTTGGAATTTTCATTGTCAAGTGAAAACTTCACATAGAAATCTTTAGTAAGCATATTTTTAGGTTGGGCAGAAAGTAAACCAGACATGTCTAGAGCAGAAGAGTACTGAGGGCATTTTATCTCAGAAGAAAATTAACTGCAGCAATAACTGACAATGAGACCAAGCATAGGGTAGCATAAATGTTCTTTGCTGGCAGCAGACTGTGTGGCTCTTGGCAACTTATCCTTTGATTATCTGTGGGGTTCTGTGAATATCAGTCTTTGCTTACTTTGTTAGTATGCTAGTTTTGGAGGTAAATGGCTGGAAAAACTTTAGGTTCTTTTGAGAAGCCTTTCTCTAAGTAAGAGAGAAGATCTCAGAATAATAATAAAACAAACCATTAAGATATGAAATGAGCCGAGCAGTGGTGGCTCACACCTTTAATACCAGCACTTGGGGGGCAGAGGCGGTTGGTTGGATTTCTGAGTTCAAGGCCAGCCTGGTCTACTGAGTGAGTTCCAGGACAACCAAGGCTATACAGAGAAACCCTGTCTCAAAAAACAAAAAAAGATATGAAATGAATACCTTGTAGGCCTGATATTTCTTCTTTGTGTAATAGGGATAATATTGACTCAGTAGGACCATCAAGAATAATGGTGGCCACCTTAACCTTAACCCTGAGCCCAACTCTATCCTAACCCTCACCTCTAAATTTCCTAATGTCCTAAACCTCATTCTAAAAACCCTTATCCTAATCCAAACCATGACTGTTTAATCCCCTAGCCCTAACTCAAATCCTGCTTGCTGTGGGGCATATTTCTTAATTACAACTTTTGAAGTGAAAAACCCTTTATTAATCTTGCCCTTTTGATATGTTCAGATCCACCTTTAATCTGGGCTACAGATTCTTTTGACAACACACATATATAAAGGACATTGAACAGGGTGGTGTTTTGTTTTTTGTACTTGCCCTACCTTTTTTTTAAAAAAAATGTGATTTGTTTGTTTATTTGTGTTTTAAAACTGCTATTAGTAAGCACTTATCTCTTCAGAATTCTGGTATACACTGAAATCAGGTCTAATATCCTGCAGCATAAAATCAACCAGTCCTTGATTTTCTAATTTACCTTGCCCAACAGCCTTTACTGGGACATTCTATTAAATAATCTTTCTATATACAAAGATTCTTTTCTGTATGATTTGAGCTATGTTTATCTACATAATGTGTACTAATAGAACTGTTGTTTTTTCTCTACTTTTCCACTAATGAAGATGTCCTGGCTACCAATAGTGCTCAACTGTGTTTCCCTTACGTCTCTGGCTTTTCTTCAGCGTTGACTGATACCTGTCATCTGGTGCAAGGGAGCTGCATTTTCCCTGAGCCCAGCATGAAGCCACAAAATAAGTCTCTTGTTTCCTAAAATCCCTCTTTAGTGTTAATGGTGTTAGCATTCTGTCTAAAACTCTACCTCACAGTTATCTGATGACAGCCAGGTATCCTCCTCCCCATAGTTACCTCTCTTTAAAGACAGATGGAATATGTTCTATGGGTGTGAGGGGAGGTGTGGGTGAAGGGGATGATTCAGCAGGCTCATGCCTCCTGCTGAGATATTTCTTCCCCTGGAGGGACCATGCCTCACACTGAGACAGCTCTTCCCCAGGAGCAACTGGCCACAAGACTGTATAGAATAGAATATAGTTTATTCAGGACATGGGGAGGAGAGTTAAGAGGGTAGTAGAGCCAGAGAAAAGCAGAGCGTGGCAGAGTAGAGAAGTAGAGGCCGGGCATGAGCATGTGGAGAGAGAATGGGGAAGGGAAGAGCCCAAGAGGGCCAGAGAAAGAAAGAACAAAAGGGCAAGAGATCAAAAGAGAGGAAGGGGCAAGTAACTACATTTCCAGTGGGTCAGGCCTATCTGGCTGTTGCCAGGTAAAAATGGGGGGGGGAGCTTACCTGGCAGTTGCCAGGAAACTATGGTGGAGTTTAGACAGAATGCTAAGAAATAACCAGGATATCCTTCCTCTTGTGGGTCAGATTGACACCTCCACTGCACACTGAGTACTGGGCTATGGAAGGTGTTCACCTTGATTACAGGAAGAAGAAGGCAAGTGCTGTGAAGAAAGCTCAGGTAAGGTCTGGAGTCAGGTTCTGGTAGGTGCAGGATCATTGCTCTCAGAGGGGAGGAGCAGGCAGCTGAACAGCCAGAGCTGGAATGCTGGGTTCTTCCCGAGGGCAGGGTGGGGTGAGATTCCTTCTAAAGGATATGTATACATGCTAATGGAGTACAAACTTCTAAGATTTGTAAAAGGTCTGGCCTTGCACAGGAAGCACACATTAACCTTGAGGAGTGGTAAGACTCACTGGCCAATTGAGGCTTTCAGGCAGACCTGACAATCAGACAATGAGGCGGGTTCTTCCGGGTGCCATTCTGCATGTTCACTCTGCCTGTGTAGGCTTGAATGGTCCTCTGTGCCTTGCTTTGAGCTCTGCTGTTGGTGCTGTGTGGAGACATCAGGGAAGCTCTGAAATTGAGTCATGGTGAGCACAGGATCACTGCCCACACTGGGTAGGGGCAGGTGGCTGATCAGTGGGAGCTGGGGTGCTGGGACCTCTCTGGGGCTGCATGGGAAGGATCAGCCAGATGTGACCACCTGTGAGGTCCCTGGTGATCAGGAGGTGACCTCTGAGTAACATCACTATCTTGGCTGATTCTGAATCTGCACAAAACATTTGGGTCAGTTGCTTTCTTGTAGAAATGTGTGATTTGTCTGACTCTGCAGCAACGTGTCCAAACTATTTTGTCTTTTGTTGAATACATTAAGAAGACAGGCATAGCTGGGCAATGGTGGCTCATGCCTTTAATCCCAGCACTTGGGAGGCCTAGGCAGAGGCAGAGGCAGAGGCAGAGGCAGAGGCAGAGGCAGAGGCAGAGGCAGAGGCAGAGGCAGAGGCAGAGGCAGAGGCAGAGGCAGAGGCAGAGGCAGAGGCAGAGGCAGAGGCAGAGGCAGAGGCAGAGGCAGAGGCAGAGGCAGAGGCAGAGGCTGGCAGATTTCTGAGTTTGAACCCAGCCTGGTCTACAGAGTGAGTTCCAGGACAGCCAGGGCTACACAGAGAAACCCTGTCTCAAAAAACAAACAATCAAATAAACAAACAAAACCTGTTTTCAAGAAAACAGGGATAAATCTAACAGATTCGTTTTCATACATTACTTGTTTTTGTTTTGTTTAGTTTTTGTTAATTTTTTTCTGTTGTAGTTTTTTATATTGCTTTATTTTTTAAGTTTAGTGTTTGATTGTTATGTGGTTAAGGGACTTTTTTCTCCAATCTGTTGAGTTTTTGGATGCTTCTTGCATATTAACAGGCATATTCTTTGGTTTAGGAAATTTTTCCTTTATGATTTCATTGAAAATATTTTCTAGACTTTTGGGCCGAAATTCTCCTTTTTCATTTATCTGTAGTTTTTCCCTTCTCACATGTTGAAGAATTCCTGGTTGTTTTTTGCCAGGAAACTTTTAGTATCCACATTTTTGACTGCTGTATCCATTTTATTTTATTCATCCTTAATATTTGAGACTCTCTCTTCCTTTCCTGTTCCCTGGGTGAACCTTGTCTCTGTAGTTGTCAGTGCACAGGCAATTTCAATGCTCTGCGCTCAGGGACTTAGCAACTGCTTAAGTCATTTCCTGCCTCCATCACCTGCTACTGTTGTCACATGTGCTTGTTATATACACGGAAAACCAGCTACAGCTGCTATCTATGTTTGTTCCCTGTCTCTGTTCTCTGCACATGCCCCGCTCTATTCTCTTTTTTTACTCTCAGGGCTCTCTCTCTCTCTTCTCCCTGTCTGTCCGCCTGTCTGCAGGTCCTCTTTCCTGCCTTAATGCCTTCTCCAGGTTCTCACTCATCTCCCTTCTTCCAAACAATGTCTTTTTTTTTTTGGTTTTTGAGACAGGGTTTCTCAATGTAAGCCTGGCTGTCCTGGAACTCACTCTTTAGACCAGGCTGGCCTTGAACTCAGAAATCCCCCTGCCTCTGCCTCCCAAGTGCTGGGATTAAAGGTGTGTGCCACCACTGCCAGGCTAAACAACATCTTTTGTACCATATCTGTTGCATGTTTTTATTTCTCAGGACCTGCTGTGATAGGATAGCTTGGATTTCTTGGTGACATATTTTCCTGGTTGTTATTTATTATATTCCTATGCTGGTGTCAATTCCTCTGGGTTTGAAGTGATTATTGATTTAGGTACTGACTTCTTGATTTGTTGTGCTTGGGTGGAAATTTTGTTCCTGGGTTACTGTTTGATGTCTGGATTTACAGAAAAATTTACCTGAGTTTTGCCTTTTTTACTGGCCTGTTTGGTGGGTATGCTCAATGGGGAATGCTGGGTAATGTTGGGAGCAGGGAGAAGAGGTGGGCTGGAAGAGATGATCTTAGCATCCACAGGAAGACATAGTCAGGACAGAGGTAAAGCTGCCTCTGGTGTTTAGTACAGTGCTAGGGGAAACTGTGATCATTGCATTTGGGATGACAGACAGTGTGGTAGATCTATAGAAAGCTTACCTGTGTCCTGGCAGGGAAAGCATGTGGTTGAACAAGGACTGTCTGCCCAAGTGGGGCTGAGACACAAGGATGAGGCAGGAAAGGAAGGGCAGGTGGGCATTGTCTATCTTACCTATAAGATGATGCACAGGTGGAGAGGCAACTTCCACTGGTATTCTGTCTAAAAGTAAGTGCAACTGATATTAGGATCTGCAGTAACAGATAGTGAGGCAGGTCTTTGGACACAGTATCTTTTCTACAGCCATGCATGGCTTGTAGTTGAACATGATCATCTTTCAATAACAATGGCCTCAGGCACAAAGATGAGTTTGTAAAGTCCAGTCAATTCTGTTTCTAAGAGTGCAGAAAGTCCACTTGAGCAAACATCCTATTACAACCCCCCCTTGTCAACCGACAGTCAAGGTACAACTGCAGGGTTAAGTTAAATATAGATAACTAATACACCTTACAGAGGAAAAGTTAGCCTACCCATCATGGTGGTCAGATGATTTTCCCCTTTAATTGGTTCCTGCAGATTATGCCAGACATGCAGTTTTTACAATTTTAACTTGCTGACCTGCATGTTAATGTCCCAATCTTGTTGTAACTGCAATAAATAACCAGAACCCCTATACTTGGTCTCTCAGTTTTGATCTCATGTGAGGCTGACTGGTGAAAATCCTTATTCCAGATCTCATAATAAAGACCTCCATGTGTTTGTGTTGCAATAGGCTGCTTGTTGGTCTTTGGGGTCTCTGCGATGTGGACATAACATCTTAGTGCATTGATCCAAAAACTGAGGACTCCCAACTAAAGGATTGAAAGGCTGGTGTTTAAGATGCACTATTGTTGTTTTTGGGTCAGTGGCTTGCCTGTCAGGTTTGAGTCTGCGTGCCTTGATTTTCAGATTTTTCTTGAGTATATGTGGAGGGAGATGGCTAAATTGAATGTGGAATGCTGCTACATTAGATAAGCTGGAAAGTCATAGCACCAAAGTGCTTCAAAGATATTCCAGAGTCTGGTATAGTGGACACTGTGCCTCTGGTCTTAATTTCTGGGAAGGTTAGAGCAGACTTGGAACCCTGCTAGAGGACTCACAGCTGCCAGCCTGTCTTCATTTTCTCCTCTGTCCAAGTGGAGGAATCTGCTGGGTAGCCTTTACCGCCCCCTTGTGGCTGTCTGTTATGAGTGTGGCACATTGTTATTCTGTGACTGAGATTAGAAATAAGACTGTTTTCATTCCAATTGATTTAGTTACTTATCCCTCACCTTGGGTTAAATCCTTCTTACCAACAAAACTAAGACCCATTGACTAGTCCATGACAGAAAATTCAACCATGTTCTTCCTATCTTGTTTTATATGGTGGAAAGGACAAATATATCATTACTTCCCTCTCGTTCTACCCTGGACCAAGTCCATAGGTGACTCTGTAGTTTTGGAGTTGTCATTAGATGGAGGGTTGTTCTTCATCTATTCCAACAGAGTTAGCATATCTTCCTTGGACCAGAGATCCTGCCCTTTGGGGAGGCCATTTCCAGGTCTGTGGGGCAATCTGCTTCTCTATCCACCTTCCAGTTGTTTTAGCCACATCTTTGGTAGCACTCCCTTGGGAGCCCAAGGTTAAAGACACCTCACACAAGGGCAGCACAGCCTTTGAATTCTCCATTCCAGTGTATTCTTCCCTGCTCTGAGCAAGTGCCCTCTCCATTTTGTCCTGGCTCAGCCACAAATCCAAGTCCCTCATGGAGTGGCTGGGGCTCCTGTAATTGATATGGTTAAAGCATTGGTTTTGGAGTTTTTCAAATTCCTCATTTATTATTGTATCTGTGCCATAGTTGTTTTCAGTTCCCAGCATTTCAGAGCTACAGTCATCTGAAGGAGCCTCAGTTCAGGGCGTGCCCTCATCAGAATGGCTGGTTGCTGTCTGTGAGAGATAGTGTTGATGATTGATTAGGAAGGCTCTTCCACTGAGGGTGGCACTATCCCTAAGCAAGTGGTCCTGAGCTGCATGAGAGAGCAGGCTGAGCATGAGACAGGGACCAAGCAAAAGAGCAAGCCAGGAGACAGTGTGTGTCCATGATTTTTGCCTTCAGTTTCTACTCTAAGCTCCCAAAATGATGGACTGTGACCTGACAGAACCATGCACAACAACCACTTATTACCTGAGATGCTTTTGCTCAGAGGATTCAATCACAGCAGCAGAGTAGCAAGTTAGAAAAACAACATGGTATCAAAGGGTTATTTTGCTGCTGTACAGAATCTATGTTGTAGATTGCATTCTGGTGGATAAGAACAAATTTTGGGAATAAAGGTTTTTGGATTGGTTGGTGTCTTTAACTCTCCACTGGGTGTCCTGCCTGACTGCAGGTGTGGCCTCTGCACCATCCATATTTTACTGCTATGCATCTCAGCTAAGATCAACCCCATAGACTCCTTGTGACCCTCCAGTTCATGCTCTGTGGCACATCCTAAATGTACCCCCTCCCTTCCCCAGGCAGCTGCAGATTTTGATTCATTTTCCCCCTCTGGCCCTCTCTTGTCTCTCACCACACCTGTTGCTGCTTCTACCCGATTCCTCTTTCTTTTCTGCTCTTCTATCCAGTTCTCTCTCTTCCATCTGCCTCCTATGATTGCTTATTCCCCCTTCTGAGTGGTAATAATTCAACCGTTCTCATTTGGGCCTTCCTTCTTGTTTAGTTTCTTTGTATCTATGGAGTATAGTGTGGGTTTCCTGTATTTTATGATTATTATTCACTTGTGAGTACATACATGCACATGCTTTTAAGTCTAGGTTACCTCACAGAGATGATAGTATTTAGCTGTATCCATTTGTCTGCAAAATTCATGATGTCATTGTATTTAATAGCTGAATAATATTTCATTTTGTAAATGAACCACATTTTCCATATCCATATTTTGGTTGAAGGGCATCTGGATTCTTTCCAGTTTTAAGTTTTTGTAATTAAAATGGCTCTGAATTAGTGGAGTCCCTACTCTAGGTCACCTGCCTTCACAGACTCTCTACTGTATCTTCTGTTTGTCCTTTGAGAGGATGTGGGCCCTTGGCTACCCATGATGGTGTATCAAGTCTGTATTGGGTTATGTGCATCCTCGCTACTGAGGCCAGAAGTGTCAGCCCAGTGAAAGGAACAGATTCCAATGATAGACAGCAGCTTTGAGACAGCTCCTGCTACAGTAGTTGTAGGACCATCATGAAGACTGACCTGCAATCTGCTACTTAAGGGCCAGGGTCCTTTGTCCAGCCTGTGTGTGTTATTGTTTGTGGCTCAGTCTCTGAATATCCCCAAGGATCAAGGATAGTTAAGTCTGCTGATTTTCCTGTGGAGTTCCTATCCTCTTCAGCGCCCTCAATCTTTCCCCCCACCCTTCCATCAGAGTTACCAAGGTCTATGCAATCAATGTTTGACTGTGGATCCACTACTGCTTCAGTCAACTGCTGGGTGGAGCCTCTCAATAGACAATTATGCAATGCTCCTGTGTGGGAGCATCAAAGAGTATCCTTAATAATGTCATGGATTGGAGCTTGTCCATGTGTGTCTCCAATTGGATGAGTTTTCATTGGCCATTCCTTCAGTCTCTGCTCCAGAATTACCTTAGAAATTTTTCTTAGCCAGGACAAATTTTGTTCTGGGTGTCTCCAGTGCTATGGTTGAATCTGATCCTTCAGCTTTCTTCTCATGCTCCCATACATTCCCCATTTGGACTCTGTCCCTAAATCACATAAGATACTGTGCACACATTTCCTGTTCAATGCTATGCTATTTTGCAAACCTGGTGGTTTTATATTTTAACTTTATTCATTCTGTTTTTCCTTTTCTAGACCAAATTTCCCTGTGAAGCACTTCTTGTTCTAATTGTAGATATAGAAACCACATAAGCCACCTGACATTTTTGTTAAGTAGGCACATGATTTTGTGCTGCTCTTAGTCTACATCTTTCATTTTGAAATTCAGCAAACTATATACATTATATTCTATTTCTCCAGATGGCTTCTGCTCACATCATTAATATTATCTGATTATTCAGAGTCATTGAATTGCAGGTGTATGATGTTCTGCCTCACTCTTGTGTTTCTTCTGAAATTTTGGATAAATAAGTGTGTTATACGTGTGTGCATGACTATGAATGTATGCCTCATCTTTACTGTTGTCAGAAGATGGCCTCAGAATTTATGATCATGAAGAAATGGACAGGTGTTGGTCCACATGTATATGTCAGAAATTGACCACCATTATGTGGAAGACCAGCAAGAGCTTTCAACTCCTGAGCTATATCTCCTGAACTACGTTCTTTATTTCTGATCAACATATACATTACTAATATTTTCACTTGTCTATTTTTAACTGTTTAAACATACATTCCCTTCTAGTAAAATTGAATTAATTTTGCTGTTTAAACTGGTTCACTGCATGTTTTTCAAGATGAATACAGTACTGCAGTGAATGCATAATTCTTTGCAGTAACTTCATTAAAGAACTGTGAGTTCATTCTGTCATTTTTGTTTCCTGCTTTATTTTTGTAGCAGAGTGAGGTTCTTAACATTTAACTTTTGCTGTCCTAAAACTCATTGCATAGACCGTGCTGGCGTCCAGCTCAATGATATCCACCTTCCTGTACCTCTGCAATTAAAGACATGAGCAAATACACAAAGCATGCCCATCACTTTTGTAGTTAGTAATTTTTCATCCAGCTTTTCAGATGTGTGCTCAGTACAGTTGATCTGTTTCCCCCTGCATATCACTCTCAATTGCCATTTGTGTTGCAAGGCTATATCCTATTCTAAGGGTTCAGGAGTGACACAGGTGAACCCTGTATCAAGGGTTCAAGTGTCAATATTTCAAGTCTCTTCTAAACTGACATGGTGATTATATTATAATTTGTGTGTCAGAAAATAAGTGGAGGAATCACCTGAATTATTTGATTATATTGTCTAGGAAGCATAACTTTACTTTGTATTGATGTCAGCATCAGGCTTTGTGTTGTAACATGTATGTGATATTTTAGGAAGCAGTGACTTATGATGATGTGCATGTGAACTTCACTGCGGAAGAGTGGAATTTGCTGGATCCTTCCCAGAAGAATCTCTACAAAGATGTGATGCTGGAGACCTACTGGAACCTCACTGCTATTGGTAAGACTGAATTTTATTTTTTTTTTTATTTTATTTTTTTTTTTTTTTTTTGCTTCTCAAAATAAGGGAAAACTGTTTCTGGGTTACTGATGATCATCTCTTATTTCAATAGAGAACAAGTAATATTGAGTTGAATAAATCAGGTTTATTGCTGTGAAAATTCAGAGTAACTTGAATTTTGCCTAATTCCAATACCATATCATTGATTTTCTTGTACCTTGGTTTTAGGCTATAATTTGGAAGTCCATCATACTAAAGAACAACATCAAACTTCTAGACGTCATGAAAGGTATTTTTGGGGGGGAGGGTGTTTCAAGACAGGGTTTCTCTGTGTAGCCCTGGCTGTCCTGGGACTCACTCTGTAGACCAGCTGGCCTCGAACTCAGAAATCTGCCTGCCTCTGCCTCCCAAGTGCTGGGATTAAAGGTGTGCACCACCACGACCCGGCCATGAAAGGTAATTTTAATGTTTAATTGAATACAAAAATGCCTGTGAGGATATTTTAATATGATCTGGATGCTCTAAAGAAAACAAGCATGTAAAATATGAGTCATTTTATTGTAGCTATGATTATAATATTCTCCCAAAACTATGTACCTCCATGTCAGTTATCTGATTGGTGTTTTCAAGGCATTTCTGTAAGCAAGAAGAGAAGGAAACAATGCCTTAAGAGATTCCTTTAATTGATTTGTATCTCCATTAGAGCTATGTTGTGGAACTACCAATTTGTATAGTCTCATAATATTTAGATGTTGCACATTGAATAGTGATAAACATGTATCCATAACCTTCTAATAATCAAATAGTCCATGATAAAGGTGGTGACACTCGTATTCTTATAGTGAAATTTTTAATTGTATTGTTTTGTCAGTTTATGAGAATCGAGAATGTTGTTTTAGAGAAACATTAATCATGTCTACAATGAACAAAAAGTCAATGCATGTGAATTCAATGTGGAAACATTTCATTTGTTCTGCTTTTTTAATGGTGGTATCAATTGTCAGAATGGATGAAACCATGTGAGCATAGGGATACTAAAAAAAACAACCTCTGTCTATTTCACAACAATGAGAAGATATGTAGTATTCTGCCTTTGGTAGACTTTCTGAATATGATAGGTGTTTACAATTAATTGGTTTTCTGTACTTTACCCAAATTCACAACACAGAAAATCTTTATGGGTACTAGAAGTTTGCAGTTCTTTTGTTCATCCTGTTTCACAGTGCTGTTGTGGTGCGATGCACACTACAGGAAAAACTAAGAATGCAATCAGAGTTTTAATGCTCTTAGTTGTTCCATTTTATTCTGACCTATGAATGCATCATCTAGAAATCTCATATAGAAAAAGGATGTTATAAGTGTGAGCCATGTAGTAAATACTCTTACCATCACAGGTATTTTCAAAGAGGTAAAGCAACCCACAGTGAGCAAGTACAACCGTGAACATCAAAGTGATAAAAGCATAAGATCTGAGTGTTCTTTATTATGAGACCAACTGTAAAATTGATTCATAATGATAAAATGATTGATCAGGCTAATAAATGTGATAAAGCTTTCACATGTGTCCATTACTGTTGCAGGCATGAAAGACGTCACAATGGAGAGAAACTTTATGAATGTAACCAATGTGGTAAAGCCTTTTCATATCGCAGTCATCACCAAAGACATAAAAGAACACATACTGGAGAGAAGCCTTATGAATGTAATCAATGTGGTAAAGCCTTTTCATGTCACAATAGTCTCCAAAGACATAAAAGAACACATACTGGAGAGAAACCTTATGAATGTGATCAATGTGGTAAAGCCTTTTCACAAAACAGTAGTCTCCAATATCATAAAAGAACACATACTGGAGAGAAACCTTATGAATGTAATCAATGTGGTAAAGCCTTTTCACAACACAGTAGTCTCCAATATCATAAAAGAACACATACTGGAGAGAAACCTTATGAATGTAATCAATGTGGTAAAGCCTTTTTAAGTCACAGTAATCTCCAAAGTCATAAAAGTACACATCTTGGAGAGAAGCCTCATGAATGTAATCAATGTGGTAAAGCCTTTTTACGTCACATTAGTCTCCAATATTATAAAAGAACACATACTGGAGAGAAGCCTCATGAATGTAATCAATGTGGTAAAGCCTTTTCATGTCACAGTAGTCTCCAAAGACATAAAAGAACACATACTGGAGAGAAACCTTATGAATGTGATCAATGTGGTAAAGCCTTTTCACAACACAGTAGTCTCCAATATCATAAAAGAACACATACTGGAGAGAAACCTTATGAATGTAATCAATGTGGTAAAGCGTTTTCACAACACAGTAGTCTCCAATATCATAAAAGAACACATACTGGAGAGAAACCTTATGAATGTAATCAATGTGGTAAAGCTTTTTTAAGTCACAGTAATCTCCAAAGTCATAAAAGTACACATCTTGGAGAGAAGCCTCATGAATGTAATCAATGTGGTAAAGCCTTTTCACGTCACAGTCATCTCCAATATCATAAAAGAACACATACTGGAGAGAAACCTTATGATTGTAATCAATGTGGTAAAGCCTTTTCATATCACCGTCATCTCCAATATCATAAAAGAATACATACTGGAGAGAAACCTTATGAATGTAATCAATGTGGTAAAGCCTTTTCACAACACAGTAGTCTCCAATATCATAAAAGAACACATACTGGAGAGAAACCTTATGAATGTAATCAATGTGGTAAAGCCTTTTTAAGTCACAGTAATCTCCAAAGTCATAAAAGTACACATCTTGGAGAGAAGCCTCATGAATGTAATCAATGTGGTAAAGCCTTTTTACGTCACATTAGTCTCCAATATCATAAAAGAACACATACTGGAGAGAAGCCCCATGAATGTAATCAATGTGGTAAAGCCTTTTCATGTCACAGTAGTCTCCAAAGACATAAAAGAACACATACTGGAGAGAAACCTTATGAATGTGATCAATGTGGTAAAGCCTTTTCACAACACAGTAGTCTCCAATATCATAAAAGAACACATACTGGAGAGAAACCTTATGAATGTAATCAATGTGGTAAAGCTTTTTTAAGTCACAGTAATCTCCAAAGTCATAAAAGTACACATCTTGGAGAGAAGCCTCATGAATGTAATCAATGTGGTAAAGCCTTTTTACGTCACAGTAATCTCCAAAGTCATAAAAGTACACATCTTGGAGAGAAGCCTCATGAATGTAATCAATGTGGTAAAGCCTTTTCACGTCACAGTCATCTCCAATATCATAAAAGAACACATACTGGAGAGAAACCTTATGATTGTAATCAATGTGGTAAAGCCTTTTCATATCACCGTCATCTCCAATATCATAAAAGAATACATACTGGAGAGAAACCTTATGAATGTAATCAATGTGGTAAAGCCTTTTCACAACACAGTCATCTCCAAAGACATAAAAGAACACATACTGGATAGAAACCTTATGAATGTAATCAATGAGGCAAAGCCTTTACAAGTTCCAGTTATCTCCCATATAATAAAATACCCATACTAGAGAGAAACCTTATGAATGTAATCAATATGGTAAAGGCTTTACACAACTGGGTCATCTGCAATACCATAAAAAAAGCATACCAGAGAGAATTCTTAGATATGTAATCAATGTGGAAAAATCATTTATAATTGAAAATTCTCCAAAGACATAAATGTTCACATACTGGAGAAAAACTGTGTGAATGTAATTAATATGGTCAAAGCCTTTTCAGAAAATTTTTGTCTCCAAAGCCATAAAACAACCCATATTGGAAAGAAACCTATGAATGTAATCATTGTGGTGAAAGTGTTAAAATTTTTCAAAAACTTCTAGCATGCTGAGAGGAACTAAGAGTACAGGTCAGCTCATTCGTGAACTCTGTGTTTCAGAAATTTGGCTGATCACAAGATGGTTGAGTACAAATAGGCTGTTGAGAATAGCGTATACAGAATATTCTCCCTGACAGTTACTTAGACCCTGTCACAAACTGAATAATGTGCTGGGACTTTCCACAGGTGCTTTCCAATAAGCCCCCTTGACCCCCTCTGGATTATGGTTTTTTCCTTGTGGTTTTGCCTTTAAATTCCCTGTGCCTCCAAAGCTCGGGGTCAAACCCCATCGACCCTGCATGGGTTCCGGGTCTTGACCTCAGCATGCTGGTCAAAATATACCTCTTGCTGATTACATCGACTTCTATGGCTTGTGAGTTATTGGGTGACCATGAATTCCTGAGGATTTGGTGGGGGGAGTTCCTCCCTTTTGTGAGGACTTTATAGTGGTAAAAGTCTTTCTATAAAGATTTTTTCCAAAACATAAAAGAACAGGTATTGGACAGAACGATGAATGTAATCTTTGAGCTAAATAAAGCCTTTGCATGTCCCACTAATCTAAAAAACATAAAAGATCCCACATTGGAAGAAACCTCATGAATGTGATCAACATGGTAAAGACTTTTCACAACTTTAGCATCTCCATTACTATAAAAGAACAGGTACAGGAGAGAAACCTCATGAATATAATCAGTGTTGTAAAGCATTTGCAAGTCAGTCATCTGCAGTGACAGGAGAGATCACATACCAGAGAGAAACCTGCTTGAATATTAATAATGTGGTAAAGCCTTTGCATGTCATAGTTCTTTACACATACACAAAGAAATCACACTGGAGAGAAGCCTCATTAATGTAATCACTGTGGAAAAACTGACAATTCACTTTTATCTGCAACTACATAATAGAACACATTCAAGAGAGTGACTCAGTGTCATCAAGGTGCTAAGCCCTTGCATGTCACAGGCATCGCCAGATACATAAAAGAACACATACTGTAGAGAAACTGCATGAATGCCATGAATGAGGTAAAGTCTTTGCATGACAATGTACTCTCCAAGTACTTCAAGTAAAACACCCTTTAGGAAAACCTTACAAATGTAACAAACATAGAGGAGCCCGTGTCTATCACTGTAGTTTCCTAAGACATAAAAGACCACAAATTGGACAAAAATCTTGTGAATGTCCTCAAGTTGGAAAATTCTTTACATGCCACAGTATTCTCTGAATACAAAAGACAACACATACTAGAGAGAAACCTTCTGAAAGTAATCAGTGTGGTAAAGCATCTGCATGTCCTAATCATATTTAAATGCATGAAAGAATTTATAGTAGGAATAAACTGTGGGGATTTGAATATTCTTGTCCCTAAGAAGTGACCATGTTAGTATGTTTGGCCTTGTGGGAGTAGATATTACTGTGTTGAAGGAAGTGAACTCCTATGGTGGTGGTCTTTGGAGCTCCGGACAGTAAAAAACAGACCCTCCTACCATTTTGCTGGAAGACAGTCTCTTCCTGAATGCCTTCTCATGAAGATGCAAAACTCTCAGCTCCTTCTCCAGCATCATGGCTGCCTGCAGGCTGACATTCTTCCTGCTATGTTGGTCATGAACTAAACACTTGAAAGTGTAAGACAGACCCAGTTAACTATTTGCCTTTAAAACAGTTGCCTTGGTTACAGTGTCTCTTCTTAGCAATGGAAATTCTATCTGAGTCAGAAGTTGGTACCCCAGGCTGAGGTATTCTTATTGGTAGGCCTGACCATGCTTTTGCCCAAGACTTAAGTATTTTTATTGGTAGGCCTGACCATGCTTTTGTTGGAAGCAATGTGGAGTTTTAGACTTTGGATTTGTACATGCATTAAGTGGAACTTCATGGGCCATGCTAGTAGAACACATATGTACTAAGGGTGGTTTGAACTCTGTATATAGTTTTTGTAATGCTTTGTTGAAGAATGTTGCTGTTTTTGCTCCCATCTGAAGGTAAAGAGGTTTATTTTGTTAATTGAATTCACAATGGAAGTCTCAGGAAAGCCAAGTACAGCCTTTAGCCTCTATTTACTCTCATGATGAGTGCTTTGATCACACTTAGTAATCTTAGAAAAGAAAAATATAAAATCTTAGGTTCAAAGAGAAAATCTCACAGGAAGTTGAATGCAGCTCAATCTTGTGATCAAAGATCCACAATATTATTAAAGAAATGGTGATATTATGGCAAGATTCCATCCACCTAAACATATGGATGTGAACTTGTATGGATGAGAACTGTATAATGTTAGGCATTATTATTAACTAGTTACAGTTTTTATGTGGACATAAGAAGATACAAGTATGTGTCAAATTGACGATGGACAGATTGTGATTACTATACTGGGTTTTCAGTTTAAAATCTAAAAGGAAATATTTAGGTCCGGGAATGGTGGTACACACCTTAAATCCCAGGAGGTCAGAGTCAAGCAGATCTCTGATTCAAATCATCCTGGTACAGAACAAGTTTTAGGTAATGAAAAGCTTAGGTATGGGCAAAGTGTTACACATGTATTATCCAACATTCAGAAGACAGAGCCATGCAGATCTGAGTTCAAGTTTCATCTACAGAGCAAGTTCAAGGACAGCCGAGCTTAGGCAGTGAAGTTGTTGAAAAATAGAAAGGTGGTGATGAAGGGGCCATGTTCTGGCAAAAAGAAGCAGAGGAACTCAGCAACTTTGGTTTTGTGGCTCTGACTTTAGAGGCAAGAAGAGAAGGGACGACTGAGACAATTGATGCTGGTTGGCTATAGTTAAAAATTAGTGGTGACAAAGAAGAAACCAGCATCACTGAGGTGACATTTTATGGTAAGTGTTTTCTGAGAGGAGAAAGAAGTTGTATTCCAGAGGTAGCCAAGGTTGTACCTTGTGGTGCAGCTTGACTCAGTCCTGTGTAAGACTCGCCCAGGTGGCACTTGTTTTAGGGCATCAATGTATCATGAAGTGCAGATAAGGCTTGGCACCATGAAGGGAGCATGAGAGGAATGCAGTCAAGAATGTTTGTCACAGAAGAACCCAGCATATTGAAGTTGTCAGTCCCATGGGATGAGCAGAAATAACAGCAGCAGCAGTTGAGTGGAGTCAAGCAGAACCTAGTGTCCTATAGAGGGAAGAGCTGGAGACGAGACCCAGCTTGTTTTGAGGAAGACAGAAGATCATCTGTGGATCCCAGATACTGGAACAAGAAGCTGTAATTTTGAAGTTACTTTGGAGACCCCAAGAGTTTTATGATCCGGAGATGGGATATAATCAGCCAAAGAGAAAGAATTGTGCTGCAGTGAGCAGGGCAGGAAGGAGTTGGAGATCTGAAGAACACTTTGACATCAGACATGGAGATGCAGTGTTTGTAGATTTCCTTGCATGCTTTTGGTCTTCTTTGTCCCAGTATTTACTCACCATGGTGATTAGGAATGGTGAAGTATATCCTGTGAATTTGGATGGATATTATGTGCTATATTTTTGAATGTATAGGGAATCATAGTTACATAATTGGAATGATCTCAGAAGAGACTTTGAGCTTTAGACTTTTAACATTTATGAGACTTCTATAGATGATGATGACTTTTTAATTCGAACCTCACATATTTTGTATTATGCTACTTTTAAATATGGTCTCCACACACTCATGTGTTTGCACAATCATATGGGGGCCAGGCAGTGGAATGTGGTAGTATAAATATGCTTGGCTCAGGGAGTGGGAGGAAGTTATTATGAGATGTGACCTTGGAGAAAGTGTATAACTGAAGGCTTTGAAGTTCCACCAGGTGCAGAATGGGCCCTCCTAATAGCTTCCTGGCAGACAGTCTCTTCCTGGCTGCCTTTGGATCAAGATGCAGAACTCTCGGCTTCTTGCCAGCATCCTGTTTTCTTCCATACCTGCCTTGCTTCCTGCTATGATAAAAAAGGACTAAATCTCTCAAACTGTAAGCCAGTCCTAATTAAACTGTTGCTTTTATAGGAGTTGCCTTGTTCATGATTTCTCTGCATAGCAATGTAAACATTAAGACAGAAACCCTGTGAGTTTATGTAATAAATACAGTCAACCCTTTGCCCAATTCTCTAGTCTTCATTATGATTAAAGAATGTGTGCTAGAGTTTAAGCATGCCGCCTGTGACTCAGGGCATGACCCCTGAGTCTTAATCAGGTTCCCTGTGTCTCAGGACATGCCCACTGAGTTTTAAGCACATCCCCCTGTGTCTTAGGACACACCCCTGAGTCTTAAACAAGCCCTTTGTGACTCATGACACACCCACAGAGTCCTAATGGACATGTTTAGTATAGTGAAGCCTTTGCACACCTCTGTAGTCTTCATCATTATGAAACTATTCTTACTGGACAGTGGTTACATACTGTGCTAAAGCCTTTAAGTCATGGCGTCCACTGAGATCCAAAACAACTCAACCACAGGACAAGGCAAATGATAAGAATTCATTGTAATCAAGTCACTACTGAAAAATCAGGGCCACAAAATTACACTCAGAAGCTAAGCTTCAATACCTCAGCCTCAGCCCCACCCTGAATCAGAAAGTTATATAGCATCCAAAAGTCAAAACCACAAAGTCCTGTGCCAAGTTACAGTTACATTTTTCTCCCAGTCACGTTTCTTTCTATTGTTACTCTATGTCAAATGATATAGAACGTAGGTTGTATGGTCAACATTATCACAGCCATTTGTTCTTTTGTGGTTAGAAACATGTATTATATTTTGAGAAATAAAACATGAACAACAGAAATTATGGTTAGGCACAGTTGTTATGCTTTAGGGAACAAACCATGAATAATAAAAGCTGGTCGGATGTTATTTAATACAGAGGTTCCCTATGACCTGGAACTTAAACTTAGTTTCAGTTCATGATTAATTGGAGGTTGGTAACAAAAAGGCAGTCCTTAGGGCAAGTTTCTTTTGCTTCTTCCCAACATTTGTATATTATAGACATATTAGAATATATAACAGAGCACATATTGAAGACATATCTTAATAATTTTATCAATGAGATAAAATCTTTTCATAATACAGTCATCTATGAACATAGAAGAACACATCCTGGAGAGAAACACTATGAATATGCAATGTGGTAAAGCCTTTGCATGTGGCAGTCGTCCTAGAAACCATGAGATAAAGTCATAATGTGAGAAACCCCATAAACATGGTCAATGTGTTAAAGTCTTGTACTTTCTGATATTTTTATAGAAGACTCAACTCTTTAGTAAGTAATCAATCTATTAAAGTCTTTGTATATTACAATAGTCTTTGAGCACCTTCAATAATATCAAAAGTAATCTGTGACAACAAATATTTTCTATGATCTTACCCAACACACATTGAGTTACTCAAGTTTATCATTATGTAGAAAAAAAATTTGACAAGCGTCAACCATCAGTTCAAGCTTTATGATGTCTCTCTCTTTTGTTTACACTGGTAAACTCATTTGAACATATGAAGGTCATTGGTTTTTCTTTTTCTTTTTTGTTAATCATGAATCCAACAACTTTGCTGAAAGTGTTTACCAGCTCTGGGAAATGCCTTTGGGAAGTTTTGTTTCACTTGTGCTTACTATTGTATCATCTGCAGATAAGGATAATTTTACTTCCTCCTTAAATTTACAATTGAATGTTAACTTACTTAACATTCAATTGTAAATTGCAATATAGGACTTGGAATATAGGACTAGTTAACATTAAACTGTAAATTGCCATACAGGGCTAGTGAGTATTAAATTGTAAATTGCAATATAGGACTAGTTAACATTACATTGTAAATTGCAGTAAAGGACTAGTTAACATTATATTGTATTTTCAATATAGGAATAATTAGCATTAAAATTTTAGATAGTATTTTGAATAGATATGGAGAGAATGGATCACCTTCTCTTCTTTGTGAATTAGTGGAATTAGAATTTCTCTTCATAATTTAATATCAGCTATAGGTTTACAGTAAAGTGACATTATTATATTTAGGTATGTCCCTTGTATTCTTAATCAATCCAAGAACTCTATCATATACTGGGGTTAAATATTGTCAGAGAATTTTTCATCATCTAAGAGATTATAACTTTTTTTCTTACACTTTAATCACATTATGTTGAACCATCCCTGCACCTGTTGAAAGAAGCCTACCTCATTGATCATGGTGAATGATCTTTTGATATGGTTTCTATTTTATTTTGTTAGTTTTGTTTCATTAAGTATTTTCACAAACTTTACACAATTTACATAACTTTACAGAATCTGCATAATTCTTACATAAATTTGCATAGTCTTGCATGATTTGCATAATTTACATAAATTACATGGTTTTTCATAATTCACATAATTTCACATTATTTTACACAATTCACATATTCTTACATAACCTTACATAGTTTTTTACATAATTACATATTTTTACATAATTTCACACAATTTTACATAATTTACATAATTTACAAATTTTAAAATAATTTACATGATTTTACATAATTTCTCACAGTTCTACACAATTTCACACAATTCACAGAATTTGAATATTTGTACAGGTTTACATAATTTTGCTTGGTTTTAAGGAAAAATTGGTCTATAATTCTCGTTTGTTACTGAGGCTTTATATTGACTGCATATTTGTGTAACCATGTGTTCACAAAACAAATTGGCTAAAGTTTCTTCTTTTTCTATATTGTTGAATACTTTGAGAAGTATTCTCATGAATATTTCTTTGAAAGTCTGGTAGGATTCTACCCTAAAATTCATGGCCTTGGGCTCTTTTTGTTGGCAGACTTGTAATGACTTCTCTTTTTCTAGATGTTTAGGCAATTTGAGTTGTTTCCCTTAGTTTGATTTAACTTTGGTAAGAGGAACCTATTGAGGAAATTTTCCATTATTTTTAGACATTCCAGTTCAATGGGGTTGAGGCCTTTTAAAACTATGTCATCTTTAATCCCAGCACTTGGGAGGCAGAGGCAGGCAGATTTCTGAGTTCGAGGCCAGCCTGGTCTAAAGAGTGAGTGCCAGGACAGCCAGGGCTTTATAGAGAAATCCTGTCTCGAAAAAACAAACAAAAAAAAATACAGAAAAATAAAACTATGTCATTACCATTGTCTAGATTTCTTCATTGTCTGTTATTTTGTCCCCATTTTCATTTTAGATTTCATTAATTTGTATATTCTCCATCTTTTAATACGGTTTGACTATCTTATCTAGTAAAATGCTCAAAGGACCAATTCCATGTTTCATTAATATTTTGCATTATTCTCTTTCTATTTTGTTGATTTCAGCCCCCAACTTGATAATTAACTGATGTCTAATTCTTTTTTTTTTCATTGCTCACTTCTTTCTGTTCTAGAATTTTAAGCATGCTGTTAAATTGCCAGTATGAGAGCTCTCCAGAATTTTCATGTACGCATTTTGTGCTATGAACCTTCATCTTAGAATCAGTTTCATTTTCTTTGTATTCTGTGAAATTGTGCATGTTTTATATTCACATGCATTGAATTCTAGAAAGTCTCAAATGTCTTCCTCTATGTTTGTCTTAAGCTATTTTTCATTCATAGTGAGGTGTTCAGCTTCCATGAGTTTTTAAGCTTTTTGGTCTTTATGGTTTTGTTGATATCCGGCTGTAATCCATGGTGATCTGATAGGATTCATGGTGTTATTTCCATTTTCTTGTATGTATTGAGGTTGGCAGTGTGTCTGAATGTGTTCAGTTTACAAGTAAGTTTCATGAGGTGCTGAGCAGACAGCATATTCTCCTATATTCCAGTATAATGTTCTCTAAGCATCAGCTGGACTCATGTTCAAGTTATCAGTTAGCCAAAATATTTCTCTTCTTTGGAGGGTGGAGGTGTCTGGAGAAGTTGTCCACTGGTAAGAATGGGGTATTTAAATCTTGGAATATGAGTGAATGAGTGTTATGTGATTTTAGCTTTAAAACACTTTCTTTTACAAAGGTTGGTGACCATGTGTTTAAGGCATAGATGTTAAAACTTGAAACGGCATCTTTGGTGATTTTTTTTCCTTTAAGAAATCTTTAGTATTTTTCTCCAATTCTTTTGATTAATTTTGTTTAAAATTAAATTTGCTATATTTTAAAATGACTACACCAGCTTGCTCCTTTGGTCCATCTGCCTAGAGTATCTCTTTACATCAATTTACCTTGAATTAATTCTTATTCTTGATGTTGAACTATATTTCTTCTATGCAATTGAAGTTAGATATTTATTAGCATCTATTCTGTTAGCCTTTGTCTTTTTATTGGTGAACTGTGGTCATTGATACTGAGAGAGTCAGTGAACGCTGATTGTTAACTCCTTGTATTTTGTTGTTGTTGCTGCTGCTGCTGCTGGTGCTGGTGTTGGGGTATCTGTGTGCTTTCCTTTCTTTTGCAGATAATATAAGGTTATTTACTACCTGTGTTTTCATGTGTATTGTTAACTTCCTTGGGTTGGATTCTTTGTATATAACTTTGTGTAAGTTTGTATGTGTAGATAGATATTATTTAAATTTGACTTTTCCATGGATTATCTAATTTTTTCATTAGTAGCAATTAAGCTTTTTCTACATATAATAATCTGGGCATCTGCAGTTTCTGCAGCATATATGTTCAAGCCCTTCTGACATTTACAGACTCCAGTGAGAGGTCATCTGCAATTTTAATAGATCTTCATTTATATCTTTCTTGGCTTTTGATCTTTGCAGCTTTTAGTATTCTTTGTATTGGGTGTTTTGGTTATTATGCAGGAGACTTCCTTTTACGGCCCATTTTATTTGGTGTTTTGATGATTCTTTTACTGTGATAGATAACTCCCTCCTTATGTTAGGAAATTTTTCTTCTAAGATTTTGTCATCAATATTTTCTGAGAATTTGATCTAATATACTTCCTATAGTCCTAGTATCCTTATGTTTTATCCTTTCACAATGTCCTAGATTTTCTGGATATTTTATGTCAGGAAGTTTTAGATTTAACATTTCCTTTGTGTGATATTTCCATCCCTTCTATTGTATCTTCAATGCTTGAAATTTGTCTTCCATCTCTGTATTCTGTTTGTGAGTCAACAGTTTTTTGTTTCCTTCTACTCTTGGTTTGTTTTTCTTGGATTTATTTATAAGATTGGTTGGTTTTCTCCCCTTTTTTGTTTATGTTTTCCTGGCAGTCTTTGAGGTATTTATTATTGTTTGTGTTTTATTGTATTTCCTTAATTTAGTCATTTTCACTTTAAGGGCCTCTATTATCTTCACATAGATGGTTTCAAAGCCTTTTTCTAGTACGCAGATGTGGGTCCTTTGTTCCAGAGGGTGTCCCACCATGATCTCTGGCCCAGCTCAGGACAGGGTGTGAGCAGGGAGGGGAGATCACCGGCCTCCATTGCTGCCTCTGCTGAGTTTCCACTGTTGCTGCCCAGTCACTCCCAGGCACCGCACCTGTCTCCATGCTGAGCTCAGCTGGCCCAGGCTGGGAAGATCAGGAGCCGGCTAGCTGGCACTGAGGCAGCTTGGTGTCCCAGGCAGGTTCTGGGAGAGCAGATCTCTTCCCAAGCTCTTGTGACAGAAACTGTTGGACACCAGGATGATTCTTGTGCACTTTACTTCCTCTGAATAGAGCCCTTATATACACTTTTGGGATGGGTTATGGTCAGTCAACAGATAATGCCTATTGGCTTGGTCTGAGAGTTTGGAGATACATCATCTACATGTGGGAGAGCCTGAGGCACTGTTTCTCATGACTGATGGCCATAGACCTCTCTGGGCTCTGGAGGGCTGAAGCGAAATGAACAGAACCAGGGCCTGGGAGCAGAGCAGAACACCTGCCTTCCAATAAAGGTCTGGGGATCAAGGCTTATGCTCTACCAAGCACCCAGCTGCTTCCCAATGCCCACCTCCCCACAGGCAAAAATGAACAAATCAGACACAAAGAGAACAGTACAGAGACTCAACAAAACCAAGAGCTGGTTCTTTGACAAAATCGACAAGATAGAAAAACCCTTAGCCAGACTAACCAGAGGGCACAGAGACATTATCAAAATTAACAACATCAGAAGAGAAAAGGGAGACATAACAAGAAAAACTGAGGAAATTTAAAAAAATCATTAGTTCTTTCTATAAACTGGAAAATCTAGATGAAATGTGTAGCCAGAGAAAACGATAATTATCAGATACCATACAGATACCATAAACCAAAATTAAATCAAGATCAGGTAAATTATCTAAACTGTAGTATTACCCCTTAGGAAATCAAAGCAGGCATTATAAACCTCCTGTCCAAGAGAAGGCAAGGACTAGGTAGTATTAGTGCAGAATTCTACCAGACCTTCAAAGAAGAGCTAAGACCAATACACCTTGGAATATTCCACAAAATAGAAACAGAAGGAATGCTACCAAATTCATTCTCCATATATTTGTTTTAAAAGTCAATTATTGATTTCAAATGCAACACTGCTATATTCTCTTGTTGGTTCTCATTCCCCTTCAATCCCAAGTCATTAAGAAGTTCTTTCCAGGCTGGAGAGATGGCTCAGTGGTTAAGAGCATTAACTGCTCTTCCAGAAGTCCTGAGTTCAATTCCCAGCAACCACATGGTTGCTCACAACCATCTGTAATGGGATCCAATACCCTCTTCTGGTGTGTCAGAAGACAGGAACAGTGTACTCATACATAAAATAAATAAATATTTTTTTTAAATAATTTTCCATTTTTTTAAACTTCTGCTTATTATTTATTGCTGTTCATAGAAATGTTGCCTGTAGCTGAGGCTTGCCTCTGTATGTAATTGAAGATTGCTTTGAGCACCCAATCCTTTCTCTGCTGCTCAGTGCTGAAAGAATGTTGTTTGGAGCCTTTGGCAGGTGTTTATTGTGAATCATAGATTTTGAATATTGGAACAAGGCTCTACCATCAACTCTATCCAACTATCTTCCCTTGAAAAGAAATATCTTGGCCTGCTATTCCATCTTACTAGAGATTGAACATGTCATGCCAGGGAAATGTTAGTGATCCCCAAAAAGACACACACAGGAGCTGATCTGATGCAACTCACAGCAGGGTCTTTATTCTATTTGAGCTAGCTTGCCCCCATCCCCAATGCACCAGCATCAGCCAAGACTGTTTTGGTGATGGTGGAGCCCCAAATGTGTATGTGGAAAGGATTTATTATAAGCAGCAAGTGGGGGGTATGTACAGAAGCATGTACATGGAAAGCTGCTGTGACCTTTAAGATAATTGGCTGGTGCTGGGAGTCACATCAAAACTTCACTTCTCTTTGGCATTAGTAGTTGTTAGGTATGGACTTGTAACCCGAGGTGCAGGTTTGTTAGAGAAATAACCTGGAGACCCTGGTATAGTTGAGGGTGTAGCTTGAAAACTCTAGTCTTGTTTGGGATTTTCCTAGAGAGTGGAACTAGGCTTGGGCTTTGCTGAGGAGGGAGCAACTTGGAAACTGATGCTAGGTACCTGAGTTACCCAAGAGCCTGTAGTTTCTATTCCTGTACAATGCCTCTGGTATTGTACATGCACCTAGTACTTCCTGGTACAAGCCCTATCATCAAGTGACAAAGGAAGAAATAACTAGGTCCTGCTTTACTAAGGGTTCTGCCTGTTATGCAGGCTCCATCCAAAAGTGAACAATTGCAGCATGAAAACATGTTTCTGGGACAATCCTGAAAGACACCAGTAAAGGGAAATCACCACAGTTCAGAGCTTCATGCAGTAGTCATGCTCATGCATTTATCTGGAAATGTGTGATTATTCATTGAATCATAAGCTATAAACAATAGGACGGCTTAATTGTCAGAGACTTGGAGACAGAACGATTAGAATATTATTGAGAGAGACATAAAAGGAAGAAGTATGTGGATAGATCTCTCACAATGATCAAAGAAGCCCAGCAGTGGTGGCACATGCCTTTAATCCAAGTACTTGGGAGGCAGAGGCAGGGGGATGATGGTGATAGAATAACAATCAATAATCAATGCTGATCTATAATCAATAATCAATAGATGGTAATCAATAATTATCGATATGGACACAGAGGCAGGGGGAGGATAGTGATGGAATAATTATCAATGCTGATCAATAATCAATAAATGGTAATCCATAATTATTAATAATAATTGATAACCAATGATGATCAATAACTGATGGTGCACACTTTTAATCCCAGCATTTGTGAGGAAGAGGCAGGTGGATAAAGGTGATGGAATAACGATTAGTCATCATGTTAATCAATAATCAATACTAATCATTGGTCAATAATTAAGACTAGTCAATAACCAAAAGTGATCAATAGTCATGATAATCAGTAATTGACAGTGTCCCATGTAAATGCTGATCAAAACTTAAGTTCAACTGAACAAACATTCAGTAACCAAGTAGGGTGATCTATTCTGTGGGAAGTCAGCTGTGTCCTCAGCTATATCTGTCATTTTCCAATGGGACCATAAACATAGTGGCCATGGTGGTCACAGTGGGGTTTATTCATAAATACAACAGTAGAGTCCTCCTCTCACCAAGCCTGACATGGCCACATCTGCTGGTGATTTCCAGATCTACCAGCAGTAGAGACCAACACTGAGCCCTAGATATGGAACTATATCCTGGGTTGCCCAGCCAGTGACTTGGTGGCAGGTTGACTACATCTGATCATTGCTCTTGGGCAAAGGACAAAGCTTTCTACTTCCTGGAATAGATACATATTCTGCTTATGATCTTGACTTTCATACACATATTGCTTCTGCCAAATCCACGATCCATGGATATTCTGAGTGCCTCATTCACCACAATGGCATTCCACACAGTATTGCTTCTGACCCAGGAACTCATTTCACAGCAGAGAAGTGAGACAGTGGGCCAATTGTCATGGATTCTAATGGTATTAATTACTATTAATACCATAGTCCTTGTTACCATAAAGGTGCTGAACTGATAGTAAAATAGAATGACCTTTAGAAGACACTTTTACACAGCCGGTTATGGGACAGCCACCTGGAGAGATGGGCAGGGTCCTAGGCTGTATGTATTTTGAATCATACTTCAGTATTTGATACAGTTTCTCTCACAGCCAAGATCCATGGTTTCAGGAATCAAGGTTTTGGAAACCTGTGTGAAGGTCACAGGCCACAATTCTCAGTGGAACTCAGCTCAAAATGCAGGGCTCCCTTTATCAGCAGGGCTTCCATTTCTCTGCCTGACTTTGTCTGGATAATGTCCCTGAACACAGGTGGCTGTCCTTATCTAATAAATATCATTTTGCAGAGCTGCTTAAACTTAGCAAACAAGTTGCATTCTGGATTCCCTGTGCACATGAAGCACATGTATCTGCTGCATTATAAGAAAAGAGAATTGAAGTTCAATAGCATGAGATAGGATATTTGAATAATTCTATAAATCTGTGCATTTGATGGTAGAAACTCCTGTGATCATTTAAATCAGGAAGCATGCATAGTTAGTGTAACAACAAACACAATCTATTATTGAGAAGTTCTCTTTCGTAATGAGATGGTCTTTCATATTTGCTAAGTGTAGGTTTTAGATTTGGCCTCAGTATTTAATAAGGTTGTTCAGTTTTTCTCAGCTGTATACAGACCCTGCCATGCTGAAGTATTCCATGGACTTTTCTTTCATCTGGGATATTGAGATGCATCTATATATGACAAAGAGAATCAGGAGTAAGAATCTATTTTCTAAGTAACATTTCACAAGATCAAACATAATTTTTGAGGACTCTTGTCCCTTCACTTGCTAAAGAGTCACACTGCATTTTGAAAGTGATCATAGTCATACATGCCGGATTAAAATTCCACATTTAGCAAAATCAACTTCTGTTGACCTTCTGTTAAGGTCTATTGAAATTTCTTGTCTAGGTCATCACTTGATCTTCTGAAGAATCTCTGTATATTCAAGCTTTTCTTTGTCCTATTTTCCCTCTTTGTGAACATTACTCCATATCCTTGCTTGGACTGAGTGTGACTTCCCATAGAAGCTCTGAGGGAATCATCCCTGTATTCTGACTCTCCTCAATGCACACTGGACACAGGATAGAACAAAACTTAGATTATACACAGTTTGTCATAAATGTTGATCTGAAGACAAATACTTTAATCCCATAAGTATTTCCCAAAACATTTATGATCTAAGTGCCTAAAATACTTCATTTATTTCTTCAGAAATTCCATCGGATTTGTATGCTTTCTTTTCTTCTCATTTGGAAAATTTCCATCGTAATCTATATATAACTCTTTTATTAAAGCCATTTAGGTAATTTTAACATTTTATAAATGTTAATACCATAAGGTACAATAGGCTTAACAGAAAAATATCACAATCTTTTGTGAAAATATTTATTCAGGAGTGGGAAGTAAGCATTTTATATCTCCTCTTTCTAAGTTCTCATTGGCACCGAATTTAAAAATTATCATAGTTCATCTTATGATAACAATGAGATAAGTGGTTTTACATACAGAAAACTGACAAATTGTTCCTTATGAGACTGTAGACATCCTGCAATCAGTCACATTAAAAATACTTCATGCCGGGCGGTGGTGGCACACGCCTTTAATCCGAGCACTTGGGAGGCAGAGGCAGGCGGATTTCTGAGTTCGAGGCCAGCCTGGTCTACATAGTGAGTTCCAGGACAGTCAGGGCTACACAGAGAAACCCTGTTTCGAAAAACCAAAAAAAAAAAAATTAAAATTAAAAATTAAAAAAATAAAAATAAATAAAAATACTTTACTCAGTATATCTGGAGACAATTTTTCATTACGTACACAGTTATTCCCCTTCCAAGTTGTACAAATTCTGGCCAGCCAGGTCATTTTTTTGATAGAGGCTTAGTAACAATTAAAAAGCCCTCCTGTGATTATTTTAATTCAACAAAGCTGAAGGTATGAAAATGGTTGTGGTTTAATTTAGAAGATAAGATAAACTCTGTGCTGGATCTGCCTATCTTTGTATATTTATCTGTTTTTAAAGAGGTTTTACTAGACATAAATATCTTTTAAATTATTAACATGTTTATGCCAGCATAAAATTTAAAATATGTGTATATCATAATTAAAAACATAGATGTGTTAGTCTTGTATCAGTGAGGACAATGTCCAGTATTAATAACATCTTCTGGTCTAGGAGTAGTAAACTCTTTAAAACATGTTACCTATTCCAAGGAAAGATTCAGACCCATATTATCATTTTATATTTATTGTACCTGTGTGGATATATTGACTTAATATATTTTTGTCCTTTCATATCAATTTTTAAGTTTATTTTCTTTAGGAACAAAATGAACTAGGATCAAGTTAACAAGTTTAATTTACTTGTAATTCATTTGCTATTAAGTACATCATGTGACTAACAAGCCATGTCTCATGTGTATATTCTACATGTAATTAATAAAAAGTCAAAATTTATAAGCCATGACTTTGTGTCTATTGATTGTCTGGGATTCCTGTTTCAGAATTTTCATTGTCAAGTGAAAGCTTCACATAGAAATTTTAGTAAGCATATTTTTAGGATGGGAATAAAGTAAACCAGACATGTCTAGAGCAGAAGAATACTGAAGCACATTTTATCTCAGAGGAAAATTAACTGCAGAAATAGCTGACAGTGAGACCAAGCATAGGGTAGCATAAATGTTCTTTGCTGGCAGCAGGCTGTGTGGCTCTTGGCAATTTATCCTTTGATTATCTGTGGGGTTCTGTGAATATCAAAGTTATTGTTTCCTCTGTTAGCATACTAGTTTTGGAGGCAAATGGCTGGACAAACTTTAGGTTATTTGAGAAGCCTTTCTCTAAGTAAGAGAGAAGCTATCAGAATAAGAATAAAAGAAACCATTAAGATATGAAATGAATACCTTGTAGGCCTGATATTTCTTCTTTGTGTAATAGGGATAATATTGACTCAGTGGGGCCATCAAGAATAATGGTGGCCACCATAACCTTAACCCTGAGCCTAACCCAATCCTAACCCTCACCTCTTAATTTCCTAACCTCCTAAACCTAATTCTAAGAACACTTATCCTAATCCTAACCATTACTGTCTAATCCCCTAACCCTAACTCAAACCCTGCTTGCTGTGGGGCATATTTCTTAATTACAACCTTTGAAGTGAGAAACCCTTTATTAATCTTCTTCTTTTGAGATGTTCAGATCCACCTTTAATCTGGGCTATAGATTCTTTTGACAACCTACGTATATAAAGAACTTCGAATAGGGTGGTGTTTTGTTTTTTGTACTTGCCCTACTTTTTTTTTTTTTTTTACAAAACAAAGGTGATTCGTTTGTTTATTTATGTTTTAAAACTGGTATTAGTAAGTACTTATTTCAGCCTGGTGGTGGTGGCACACACCTTTAATCCCAGTACTTGGGAGACAGAGGCAGGTGGATTTCTGAGTTCGAGGCCAGCCTGGTCTACAGAGTGAGTTCAAGGACAGCCAGGGATACAAAGAGAAACCCTGTCTCAAAAAACCAAAATAATAATAATAATAACAATTACTCTTTGGGGCCAGGTGTGGTGGTGCCTGAATTCCAATGCTCCAATGCTTTGGAGGAGAAGGCAGGAGAGCTTGAGGACAGTGAGCTTGAGGTCAGCCTTGGCTCATAATTAGTTTTAGGGTAACCTACACTTCAGCAGTCAATGCTAACCAATAATCAATAATCAATTGTAATCAACAGCCAATAATGATTAATAATTGATGGTGCATGCCTTTAATCCCAGCACTTGGGAGGCAGAGGCAGGCAGATTTCTAAGTTCAAGGCCTGCCTGATCTACACAGTGTGTTCCAGGACAGCCAGGGCTACACAGAGATGGTGGCTGGCCTGAGACTACATTTCCCATAAGAACTAGTGCCAAGATGGCTGTCAGAGAACTAACTGCATATGCCTAGCAAACTCAATCCAAGATGGCGGCCGGCCTTCAAACTACATATTCCATAATGTAGTGAGGAAAAAGCAACATGGCGTCCGGCCAGAGACTACATTTCCCATGAAGGCTTGGGGCCAGCACACACACCATGTGTTTGGAGATCCCCTTGGAGCAGATTGCCTTCACCATCAGCCCAGAGACCTTGCTGTCACTGTTGTGGTGATCCGGGAGGAGCACAGGGGTGCGGATGGCATCAGCGGGCTTCTTCTGACATCACAAACTGTGCGACACGATCCAATTGCCACTGCCAAAGAATGGGGAGATGACCGGAGCTTCCAGGTACGGTGTCAGGAGGGTGGAAGCAGATGTTCCAGGCTACCAGTGACCCTGTGGAGGCCCCTGTGAATCTGAGGCTGGGGGATGACTGGAGCTGCCTCCAATTACTGGCTGGAGGACCTATGGACATGCCCCCAGACTTGTATAAAGGAGAACTGTATTGTGTTGGGCGTTATTATTGAAAGAACCCCAGAAGGGGAGACCCTCACTCTAGTCTTGGGAGATGGAGGCCAGCAAACAGAAAGAGGCTTTATTTCAGGAATCAGCCGGGCTGAGGTCAAGATTCATAATGAGGGGTGTTGATATCCAGGCCAGGGGGAGAAGGGAATTTAAATGGAAAAACCACAAACCACGGTGGTGAATGGGAAATCAAGGAAGAACATCATAAAAATAGTGAAAAGTCCCAACCCATTATTCAGTCGGTCATGTGGGAAACATCCTGTACATATTTTTCTCAAGAATGTAATCTTGCTCAACCATCTACTTTGTGGTCAGCCAGTTCCAGGAACGACCCAGCTGACCTGTGATTTTAGTTCTGCTTTCTTTGTGGTCAACTGGTTCCTAGAACTTGGAGCTAGTGAACCGGCTGGCATACATGCTTGGCTCAGCTGTAGGGGTCATAAAAATTTCCCATACCCTTTATAAATTTTTATATCTTTCAATTTTCACCTGGTTATCATTTACATGAGGACACAAGGGTCACCAGTGTGTGTGAAACTGACCATCGATGGACTGTGATTACTATTCTGGGCTTTCATTTTAAGATCTAAAATAAAGTACTTAAGTACAAGCATGGAGGTACATGCCTTAAATCCCAGGAGATGAGCATCAAGCAGATCTCTGATTCAATCATCCTGGTACAGAACAAGTTTTAGCTAAAGAAAAGCTTAGATACACTCAAAGTATTATACATGTATTACCCAGCATTCATGAGACAGAGCCATGTAGATCTGAGTTCAAGGTTCATCTACAGAGCAAGTTCAAGCACAGCAAACTTAGGCAGTGAACTTGTTGAAAAATATAAAGCTGGTGATGATGTAATAGAAGGGGCCATGTTCCAGCCCAAGCAAGCAGAGGAACTCAGCAGCTTTGTCCATGTGGCTCTGGGAGGAAAGAATAGAAGGGATGACTGAGACAATTGACGATGGTTGGCTGTAGTTAAAAAAAATTAGTGGGGATGAAGAAGAAACCAGCATCACTGAGGTGAAATCTTCTGGTGAGTGTTTTCTAAGAGGACAAAGAAGCTGTGTTCCAGAGATAGCCAAGGTTGTCCCTTGTTGTGCACCTGGAGTTGATCATGTGTGAGAATCACCCAGGTGGTACTGGTTTTAAAGGCATAAATGAATCTGTCATGCAGAGCAGTTAAGGCTTGGCATGGTGAAGGGAGTGTACAAGAGGAACACAGTGAATCTCAGTTGCAGGGGAAGAACCCAGCATATTGAAGATGCCAGTCCCATGGGATGAGCAGAAAGAACAGCAGCAGCAGTAAAGTGGGGTTAAGCAGAACCTAGTGTACTACAGAGGGAAGAGCTGATGAAGTGACCCAATCTCTTGTGTGGATCCCAGATACTAGAATAAGAAACTATAATATTGAAGTTACCTTTGAAACCCTAATATTTTGAGATTCCAGAGCTGTGGGGTACCTGCTCAGGAAAACAGTTTCAGACAGTGCAGTAACAGTTAGTGAGGTAGGTCTTTGGACAAAGTACCTTTTCTACTGAAATGCATGGCTTGTGCTTGAACAGGAGCATGTTTCAATAATAAGGACCAAAGGCACAAAGATGAGTTTGTAAAGCCAAATCAATTCTGTTTCTGAGAGTGCACAAAGTCCACTTGAGCAAACATCCTATGACAAGCCTCTCTTGTCAACAGCCAGTCAATGTACAACTGCAGGGTTAAGCTACATATTGATAACTAATACACCTTACAAAGAAAAAGTTAGTCTACCCATCATGGTTGTCAGTTGATTTTGTCCCTTTGATTGGTTCCTTCAGATTATGCCAGTCATGTAGTTTAAAAAATATTAAGCTGCAGACCTGTATGTTAATGACCCAATCTTGCTGTAAATGCAATAAATACACAGCACCCCTAGACTTGGTCTCTCAGATTCGATCTCACGTGAGGCTGATTAGCAAGAATCCTTATTACAGAGCTCATAATAAAAACCTCCATGTGTTTGCATTGCTATAGGCTCCTTGTTGGTCATTGGGGTCTCTCTGACTTGGACATAACATCTTAGTGCATTGACTAGAACCCCAAGAACCCAGGACTCCCAACTTAAGGATTGAAAGGCCAGTTTTTAATATCCACCATTGTTTCTGTGTCAGGGGATTGTCTGCCAGATATGAGTCTGTGTGCCTTGGTTTTCAGATTTGTCTTGAGTATTTGTGGAGGGAGATGACTAAATTGAACCTGGAACCCTGCTACAGTGGATACGCTGGAGAGTCATAGCCCCGAAGTGCTTTGAAGATGTTCCAGAGCCTGGTATAGTGGATGGTGTTTCTCTGCTCTTAATTTCTGGGAAGGTTAGAGCAGACTTGGAGCCCTGCTTCAGGGCTCACAGCTGCCATCCTGTCTTCATTTTCTCCTCTGTCCAAGTGGAGGAATCTGCTGGGTAGCCTCTACTGCCCCCTTGTGGCTGTCTATTTTGTGTGTGGCACTTTGTCATTCTCTCACTGAGGAAATGAGACAGATTCCACCCTAGTCTATTTAGTTACTAGCCCCACACCTTGGGTTAAATCCTTCTTAACAACAGGACCTAGACCCATTGACTAGTCCATGATAGAGAGCTCTTAGAGACAGCATCCACGGCAAAAATCAGGCTCTGTTTACCTTATTTTAAAGGGTAGAAAGACAAAGACCTCATTTTCCACCTCCAGAACTACCCTCTGCCTAGGTCATATGTGACTCTAGTTTTGCAATTGGAGCTGTCATCAGATGGAAGTTCATTCTTCATCAACATTCAAAAAATTAGCATATCTTCCTTGGACAAGAGGTCTTGTCTTATTGGTGGCCATTTCCAGTTGTGAGGGACAATCTGCTTTTCTGTCCACCTTCCAGCTGTTTTAGCCTCCTCTTTGGTAGCACTGGCCTGGGAACTGAGGGTTAAAGAAACTCACCCAGGTCAGCACAGCCTCTGACCTCCCCATTCCAGTGTATCCTTCCCTGCTCTGAGCCAGGTGCCCTCCCTATTTTGTCCTTGCTCAGCCACAAATCCAATTCCCTCTTGTGTTGTCAGAGTTTCCTGTAATTGATATGGTTAACTCATTGGTTTTTGGTTGTTACAACTTCCTCATTTATTATTGTGTCTGTGTCATAGTTGTCTTAAATTCTCAGCATTTCAGAGCTACAGTCATCTGAAGTAACGTCAATTGAGGGCGTGCCCTCATCAGAATGGCTGGTTGCTATGTCTGTAAGAGATAGTGTTGATGATTGATTAGGAAGGCTCTTCCACTGAGGGTGGCAATATCCCTAAGCAATTGGTCCTGGGCTGGATGAGAGAGCAGGCTGAGCATGAGACAGTGAGCAAGCAAGAGAGCAAGCCAGGAGACAGTGTTTGTCCATGCTTTTTGCCTTCATTTTCTAATCTAAGCTTCAAAATGATGGCCTGTGATCTGACAGAACCATGTACAACAAACATTTATTGCCTGAGATGCTTTTTCTTAGAAGATTCAATCACAGCAGCAGGGTAGCAAGTTAGAACAACACCACCACCAACAACAATGTTATTTTGCTGTTGTACAGAATCTATGTTGTAGATTGTATTCTTGTGAACAGTACAAATTTTGGGTAGAAAGATTTTTGGAATCATTGGTGTCTTTAACTTTCCTCTGAGGGTTCTGCCTGACTGCCTTTTTGGCTTTCATATCTAACTGCTATACATCTCAGCTAAGATCAACCTTAGACTCCTTGGTACCCTCCAATTTGTGATCTCTGGCGCATGCTAAATGTACCCACCCCCAGCCAGTTGCAGATTTTGATTCATTTTCCCCCTCTGGCTTTTTTTTGTCTCTCTCCACACCTGTTGCTGGTTCCAGGACAGCCAGGGCTACACACAGAAACCCCGTCTCGAAAAACAAAACAAAACAAAACAAAACAAAACAAAACAAAAGAAAAACCCTGATAATTTTACTTCCTCCTTTCTAATCTGTATTACCTTTATCTTCTTCAGTTTTATTGCTCTTGCTAAACTTTTAGAGAGTATTTTAAATAGATATGGAGAGAATGGATCACCTCTTCTTGTTTGTGAATTAGTGGAATTAATATGCATGTCTCTCTATTTTAATTGTTGTCTCTCTATTTAATGTTGGCTATAGGTTTGCAGTAAAGTGACATTATGTTTAGGTGTGTTCCTTGTATCCTTAATCACTCCAAGAACTTCATCATAAAGTGGGATTAAATATTGTCAGAAAATTATTGATCATCCAATGAGATGACCACTTATTTTATTTTCTTACACATTAAGCACATTATATTAAGGCATTCCTGTATCTCTTTAATGGAGCCTGCCTCATTGATCATTGAGGATGATCTTTTAAAATGATTTCTATTTTATTTAACTCATTGTATTAAATATTTTTGCATCTGTGGTTTTAAGGGAAAATGGTTTGTAATTCTTTTTTGTAGCTGAGTCTTTATATTGATTGGATATTTGAGTAGCCATGGGCTCACAAAATAAAATCAGCTAAGGTTTCTTCTCTTTCTATATTGTTGAATAGTTTGAGGAGTATTCTCATGAACTTCTCTTTGGACATCTGGTAGGATTCTACTCTGAAACTCATGGCCCTGGCCTCTATTTGTTGGCACACTTGTAATGACTTCTCTTTTTCTAGGTGTTTAGGTGTCTTTAAGTTATTTACCTTAGTTTGATTTAACTTTGGTAAGTGGAACAAATTGAGATTAGCCTTTTCTTTTACAATTTCTAAATTGGTGTTGTAGAGGCATTTTAAAGCTATGTCTCTTCCATTCTCTGGCTTTCTTCATTGTCTGTTATTTTCTCACCCTTTTTATTTTAGATTTCATTAATTTTGATATTCTCTATCTTTTAATAAGTGTTTCTATTTTGTCTAATAAAAGGTTCAAAGAACCAACCCCATGTTTCATTAATTCTTTGTATTCTTCTCTTTCTATTTTATGGATTTTGATCCCAATTTGACAATATCTTGATGTCAACTTCTTTCCTTCATCGCTCACTCACTTCTTTCCATTCTAGATTTTAGAGAATGCTCTTAAATTGCCAGTGTGAGAGCTCTCCAATTTATTCATGTGGGGATTTTGTGCTATGAGCTTTCATCTTAGAGTCAGTTTCATTTTCTTTGTATTCCATAAGATTGTGCATTTTGCATATTCATTTGCATTGACTTCTATAAGGTCTCTAATTTCTTCCTTTATTTCTGTCTTAACCTAGTTTTCACTCAGTAGTGAGGTGTGCAGTTTCCATGAGTTTGTAAGCTTTGTGTTCTTTCTGGTTTTGTTGATATCCAGCTGTAATCCATGGTGGTCTGATAAGATACATTGTGGGTAGCTTGTCTTTCTTTATGTATTGAGACCTACAATGTGTCTAAATATGTTTTCAGTTTACAAGTGAGTTTCATGAAGTTCTAAGCAGGAAATATATTCTCTTATATTTTGGTAGAATGTTCACCGAATTTCAGCTGGATTCATGTTCATGCTATCAGTTAGCTGTTTAATTTTGATCTGGAGAATTTATCCATTGGTGAGAATGGAGTATTGAAATTTGCCAGTATAATGTATGAAGGTTATCATGTGATTTTTACTTTAAAACTCTTTTTTTACGAAGGTATGTGACCATGTGTTTGAGGCATAGATGTTAAAAATTGAAATGTCATTTATGGTAATTTTTTCTCTTTGATGAGTATGTTGTATCTTTCTCCAATTTTTTTGATTTTTTAAAAACTATTTTAAAATAGTTACACCAGCTTGCTTCTTTGGACCATTGGCTTGGAATATCTTTTTACAACACTAAAGTAATGTTTATCCTTGATGTTGAGCTATCTTTTTCTTTCTTTCTTTCCTTTTACAGTTATTATTGTTTTTTAATGATTTATTTATTTATTTATTTTATGTATATGAGTATACCATTGCTCTCTTCAGACACACAAGAAGAGGGCATCAGACCCCATTACAGATGGTTGTGAGCCACCATGTGGTTGCTGGGAATAGAACTCAAGACCTATGGAAGAGCAGTCAGTGCTCTTAACCACTGAGCCATCCTCTCCACCCCAAGCTGTATTTCTTACATGCAATAGAAGGATAAGTTTGTGTTAGCATCCACTCTGTTAGCCTGTGTCTTTTTGTAGTCATCTGAGGTCATTGATATTGAGAAAGTCAATGAGTGGTGATTGTTATCTTCTGATATTTTGTTGTTCTTGTTGCTGTTATTGTTACAGCCGCAGCTGGTTGCGGTCGTGTTGTTGGGGTGTGTGTGTGTGTGTGCTTTCCCTTCTTTTGCAGATAACAAGATTATTTACTACCTGTGTTTTCATGTCTATCATTAATCTCCTTGGGTTGGATTCTTCCTTCTACACTTTGTGTAGGTTTGTTTATGTAGATAGATCAGGTTAAGGGTTAGGATTATGGTTAGGATTAGAAATCCCCAAATAATATTTACCACAACAAGATGGCTGTAATTATGATTTGTGTCCAATGATTGAAATGGAATGGAGAGTAAGATGATAGAGGATACTCAGTAGTCCTGGCTCAGGTTCTTTCTAGAAAAGGTCATACTGTGCTTTCAGACACCTTTCCTTTAAGGAAGATGAAAGGGAAAGGTTGTTCCAGTAACCAATTATTAGACATGGAAGTTGAAAGAAAACATGCTGCTCCCTGTGGTGATGCATGCCTTTAATCTCAGAACCCAACAGACAAGTCAGGAAGATCATAAGACCAAGACCCATCTCATCTATATAATGAATTTGAGCCAAGCCTAAGTTAAATTAAATCCTGTCTTACTTCCTTCTCAAATATTTTCATTGAAACTGGTTAGAAAAGGTGTCATGCGAGTACACACATCTGTACATATCCCTTTCTACTTAATGTTTTTAGATGTGAATAAATGCATTGGAAAACAAGAAGAGTTAATAATAAAATATTAAATTAATTGCTGTGGGTGAATTTAAATTTACTTTAGCTTTTGGGTTTTCTCTTTTGCATCTATATTTCATCATTTTCTTTATCAAAACTGGATTTCTTGTGCACTTTAATCAAAAGCACAAGCTATGACAAACAGTCTACACAACAGGTGTGGTCTGTAATGTGTTATTTCATTCTAATTCCTTGGGATTTAAAAAATTATTAAATACACATTTGTAGCCCAGCTGCAGAGGTCACACATGGATCTGGAAAGTCTCTGGTAGAAGAAGGCCAAGAAAATCTCCAGTGCTAAAGAAAAATCACATAATTCCCAGGATGAGATTTTGTTTTCTTATTAAGCAGCATGAAAGCCTGCTTCTGAGCAAGACACTGACTTTGAGCCTTCACAAGACCGAGGGCCTCTCCTCCTATTGATGCCCAACAGTCTATCTTCTGCTACATATACAGATAGAACCATGGTTCTCTCCATGTGTACAGTTCAGTTGGTGGTTTAGTCCCTGGGAGCCCTGGGGGGTCTGGTTGGTTGATATTGTTGCTCTTCCTCTGGGGTTGCAAACCCCTTCAGCTCCTTCAGTCCTTTCTCTAACTCCTCCATTGGGGACCCCATGCTCAATTCAATGGTTGGCTGCAGGTATCTGCCTCTGTATTTGTCAGGCTCTGACAGAGCCTCTCAGGAGACAGCTGTACCATGCTCCTGTCAGCATGCACTTCTTGGTATTCACAATATTGTCTGTGTTTGTTGACTGTATATAGGATAGATCCCCAGGTGCAGCAGTCTCTGGGTGGCCTTTCCTTCAGTCTCTGCTCCACACTTTGTCTTGGTATTTGCTCCCATGAGTATTTTGTTCCCTCTTCTAAGAAGAACCACTCAAACCACACTTTTGTCTTCCTTATTCTCTCTCTCTCTCTCTCTCTTTGTTTTTTTTTTTTTTTTTTTTTTTTTTTTTTTTTGCTTTTTTTTTTTTGAGACAGCCTTTCTCTGTGTAGCCCAGGCTGTCCTGGAACTCACTCTGTAGACCAGGCTAGTCTTGAACTCAGAAATCCTCCTGCCTTTGCCTCCCAAGTGTTGAGATTAAAGGTGTGCACCAACCCTGCTCCCTTTGTCTTTATTCTTGAGTTTCATGTTGTCTGTGAACTCTATCAGGTATTCTGAGCTTTTGGGCTAATATTGAACTCAGGAACTTTGGAAGAGCAGTCAGTGTTCTTAAACAATGAGCTATCTCTCCAGCCCCCTAAAATATAAATTTCAATAAAGGACTAGTTAATATTGAATAGGAAATTTCAATATAGGATTAATTCAAATTAAATTGGAAATTTCAATATATGACTAGTTAAAAATAATTGGAAATTTCAATATAGGACTAGTTCAAATTTAATTGGAAATTTCAATATAGGACTAGTTAATGTTAATTAGAAATTTCCACATATGGCTAGTTAAAAATACTTGGAACTTTCAGTATAGGCCTAGTTAATATTAAATTGTAAATTTCAATATAGGACTACTTAAAAATAATTAGAAATTTAAACATAGGATGAGTTACAAAAGAATTGGCGATTTTAGTGTAGGATTAGTTAACATTAAATTGTAAATTTAAATATAGTCTTACCTAGTATTAAATTGTAAATTTCAATATAGAATTAGTTAATATTAAATTGGAAATATCAAAGAATATTATATTTTAATATAGTACTAGTTAACACTAAATTGGATATTTCAATGTAGGACTATTTAAAATTACATTGTAAATTTTATTATGGGACTAGTTAATATTAAATTGGAATTTTCAGTATTGGACTAGTTAATATTCAATTACAAATTTCAATACAGGATTAGTTAACATAAAATTGGAAAATTCAATATAGGACTAGATAAAAATAATTGGAAATTTGGATATAGGACTACTTAATGTTAAATTGAAAATTTTGATATAAGACTAGTTAACATTAAATTGAAATTTTCAAAACAGGAGTAGTTCATATTAAAATGTAGATTTCAATATAGGACTACTTAATAATAAATGGAATTTTCAATATAGGACTAGTTCACATAAAATTGAAAATTGCAATCTAGGACTAGTTAACATGGAATTGTAAATTTCAATATGGCACTAATTATCATGGAATTGTAAATTTCAATCTAGGACTAGTTAACATTAAATTGTAAATTTCAATCTAGGACTAGTTAACATTAAATTAAAATTTTCATTATAGGACTAGTTAACATTAAATTGATAAATTGCAATCTAAAACTAGTTAACATGGAATTGTAATTTTCAATATAAGACTAGTTAACATGGAATTGGAAATTGCAATCTAGGACTCATCAATATCGAGTCGTAAATTGCAGGATAGAATTAGTCAACTTGGAATTGTAAATTGCAATCTAGGACTAGTTAACATTACATTGAAAATTGCAATCTAGGACTAGTTAACAGGAAATTGTAAATTTCAATATAGGAATATTTAACTTGGAATGGGAAATTGCAATCTAGGACTACTTAACATTAAGTTGTAAATTTCAATATAGGACTAGATATATAGAACCACTACAACAGTAGAGTCGTCCTCTCACATTGGATCATTTCTCTTGGGCAAAGAACAAAGCTTTCTTCTTCCTGGAATAGATAGGTATTCTGCTTATGATTTTGACTTTCATGCACATATTGCTTCTGCCAAATCAACGAACCATGGACATACTGAGTGCCTCATTCACCACAATCGCATTCCACACAGTATTGCTTCTGACCAAGGAACTCATTTCACAGCAGAGAAGTGAGACAGTGGGACAATGATCATGGATTCTAATGGTATTAATTACCATTAATACCATAGTCCTTGTAACCCTGAAGGTGCTGAACTGATAGCAAAATAGAATGACCTTTAGAAGACACTTTTACAAGCCAATTATGGGACAGCCACCTGGAGAGATGGGCAGGGTCCTAGTCTGTATGTATTTTGAATCAGCTTCCAGTATTTGATACAATTTCTCTCACAGCCAAGATTCACAGTTTCAGGAATCAAGGTTTTGGAAACCTGTGTGAAGGTCGCATGCCACAAGTCTCAGTGGGACTCAGCTCAAAATGCAGGGCTCCCTTTATCAGAAGGTCTTACATTTCTTTTTTTATTTATCATTTATTTATTTATTTATTTATTTATTTATTTATTTAAGGGATTCCATATCTCTGTTTCAAATTTTCTAGACCATATCCCTGAACACAGGTGGCTGTTCTTATCAAAAGAATGTCCCTGTGTGGAGCTACTTAAACTCAAGCACACAAGTTCCATTCTGGCTTCCCTGCCCACATGATAATTATGTATACTATTATGACCAATAAATCCTTTCCACCTGTACCCATAAACGCCCTCATATACCTTATTTCTGGAACAATAAAGTAGAACTGACTCACTGTGCTGGTCTCCAGAGTTAATTTTATAATACAGCCATCTCAAGCCAGATTGCTGTGGCTGCTCCCTTTGTCCTCACTATTTGGTAGCTAACAACCACCCAAGAATAACGAAGACCGACACCAAAGCTGCCACCCTTAGTGTCCCAGTAGGAAAAAATGTCAATGTGTTTTACATTCCTGTGTTTAGCCTTTCCCATTCTTCAGGTTTCTCACAAATTCTCCTGTCTTTCCATGAATCCATCACTGGTGATGCTGTGACAAGATGAACATGAGTGGGCTGGCACTGCAGTCACTTTTGAGAGAATATCTGTCCTTTTTGGTGTTTGTACAATGGATCCTTCTACATTGTTAAACTGACAAAAGGGGTGATATAGAAAGAGCAGCAGTTATGGTGCCTCAGAGAAGAGTCCTTCTAAGGGGACAAAATAAAACAAAAGAGATGACAAAGATTATCAAATACAACAGTCAAGGAAGGGAGAACACAGGGAAGGATTCTGTTAGGAGAGTCAGATAACATCCACAATACACAAAAGCCAGACTGATAGGACCATCATAATTTCTATTCAGGATATAGTTAAGAACATAATTAGGGCAACATTATGCTTATTATAGGAAGAAAGCAGGCAGGTGTACCACCTAAAAACCAACATCATGCTTTGTATTGGGTGTTAGAAGACTGATACTTTTGGCCTTCTTGTAAGGCTGTGCTTTCCCCCCAGCCTTGAGCAGGCCTGAGAGACCTTGTTTACCACAACAGACCAAGTGATAGGATCTAGGTGGAGTTACCCACCTTAGCTTCACAGAACATAGAAGCAGAACTGCCCCTGGACTTGCCTTGAGATATCTCAGGCCATGACCAGGAATGGATTATAGATTATCCCACCCATCTTCAGCTGAAACAAGGAGGGGTTTTGGGTTGGGCCTCCCCCATTTAAATTGAGAGCTGAACATTAAAGCTTAGAGCCTTGATCACAGAACTTTGTCTTGGCTTCATCTCTTCTCACCCTCCGTCCCTTTTCATTCCCAGCCCCCTTTCAGGTGAACTTAGTTGATTCGTGGCCGCATGCAGCTACATAAGGCCAGCAGTTCAGTGAAAAAATATTGAGGAATTTTTGACAACCCATTACAAGTTTATATTCAACCACTGATTCTCTTCTATTACAATCTAGTGTAATATATGAAGAATTAAATTTTGAGGAAATACTCCTAGCATCATTATTAATATGGGCTATGTTTTATAAGGAGAAATGTGCATCTATTATGAGTTGGACAATATTCCATAACCCTTCACAAAATGATAAAACTTGAGCCAGCAGTTTGCTTCCTCAGAACCCTTCATGAAGAGCCTGTACCTGCTGCTCCTACATCACATTTAAATCAGGGAGCAGGCATGGTTACTGTAGTGAAGGACATAGTCTATTAGTGAGAAGTTCTCTTTGATAGTGAGATGGTGTTCTATATTTGGTAAATATAGCTTTTAGACTTGGCCTCAGTATTTAATAAGGTTGTTCAGTTTTCCTCAGCTGTATGTAGACCCTGCCATGCTGAAGTAAGCAAAGGGCTTTTCTTTCATCTGGAATATTGAGAATCATTTATATATGACAAAGAGAATCAAGAGTGAGAATTTATTTTCTAAATCACATTTCACAAAATCAAACATAACTTTTGAGGACTCTTGTCCCATCACTTGCTAAAGGGACACACTGCATTTTGAAAGTGATCATACTTTACATATGCCTGCTTAAGATTATATGTTTGTTTAGCAAAATCAACTTCTGTTGACCTGTTAAGGTCTTTTGAAATTTCATGTCTCAGTTATCACTTGATCTTCTGAGGAATCTCTGTATCTTCAAGCTTTTCTTTGTACTATTTTTCTGTTAGTGAACATTACTCGATATCCTTGCTTGGGCTGAGTCTGACTTCCCATAGAAGCTTTGAGGGAATCATCCCTGTATTCTGACTCTCCTCAATGTAGACTGGACACAGGATAGGATAAAACTTATATTACAGCCAGTTTGTCATAAATGTTGATCTGAAGACAGATACTTTATCCCATATGTATTTCCCCAATTTTTTATGATCTAAGTGCCTTAAATATCTCATTTATTCCTTCAGAACTTCCAACGGCTGTGTATGCTTTTTTTTCTTCTCATTTGGGGAATTTCCATTGTATTCTATACATAACTTTTTAATTGAAACCATTTGCATCTTTAGATTATTCTAATATTTTATAAATATTAATACCATAACATACAATAGGGTTAACAAAAAAATTCACAATCTATTGTGAATATATTTATTCAGGGGTGGGAAATAAGCAATTTATATCCCCTCTTTCTAAGTTCTCAGTGGCACTTCATTTCAAAATTATCATAGTTCACCCTAGGATTATGGTGAAATAATTGGTTTTACATACAAAAAATTGACAAAGTGTTTCTTCTGAGACTGTAGACGTCCTGCAATCAGTCACATTAAAAATACTTTACTCAGTACATCTGGAGACAACTTTATATTACCTAAATAGTTATTACTTTTCCAAGTTGTACAAATTCTGGCCAGCCATGTTATTTTTTTGATAGAGGTTCAGTAACATTTAAAAAGACGTGCTGTAATTATTTTAATTCAACAGAGCCGAAGGTATGAAAATGGCTGTGGTTTAATTTAGAAGATAAGATAAGCCCTGTGCTGGATCTGTCTATCTTTGTATATTTATCTGATTTAAAGAGGTTTTACTAGATATAAATGTCTTTTAAATTATTAACAGGTTTATGGCTTCATACAATTTAAAATATGTATATATCATAGTTAAAAACATAGATATGTTAGACTTATTTGAGTGAGGAGACTATCTAATATTAATAACATCTTGTCTAGGAGTAGTAAAATCTTTAAAACATGTTACCTCTTCCAAGGAAAGATTCAGACCCATATTATCAGTTTATATTTATTCTACCTGTGTAGATATAAGAATTAAATATATTTTTGTCCTTTCAAATCTATTTTTAAGTTTATTTTCATTAGGAACAAAATGAACTAGGATCAAGTTAACAAGTTTAATTTACTTGTGATTCATTTGCTATTAAGTACATCATGTGAATAACAAACCATGTCTTGTGTATATTCTACATGTAATTAATAAAAAGTCAAAATTTATAAGCCATGACTTTGTGTCTATTGCTTGTCTGGGATTTCTGTTTCAGAATTTTCATTTTAAAGTGAAAACTTCACTGAGAAATGTTTAGTAAGCATAATTTTAGGTTGGTGAGAAATTAAACCAGACATGTCTAGAGCAGAAGAGTACTGAAGCACATTTTATCTCAGAGGAAAATTAACTGCAGAAATAACTGATGGTGAAACACAAAACAGGGTAACATAAATGTTCTTTGCTGGCTGCAAGCTCTGTGACTCTCAGAATCTTAATCTTTGGTTATCTGTGGGGTTCTGTGAATATCAAAGTCTTTGCTTCCTTTGTTAGCATGCTAGTTTGGGAGGTAAATGGCTAGAAAAACTTTTAGGTTCTTTTGAGAAAGCTTTCTATAAGTAAGAGAGAAGCTATCAGAATAAGAATAAAGGAAAGTATTAAGATATAAAATGAATACCTTGTAGGCCTGATACTTCTTCTTTGTGTAATAGGGATAATTTTGACTCAGTAGGACCATCAAGAATAATGATGGCCACCTTAACCTTAACCCTGAGCCTAACCCTATCCTAACACTCACCTCTGAATTTCCTAACCTCCTAAACTGAATTCTAAAAACACGTATACTAATCCTAACCATAAATGTATAATCCCCTAACCATAAATCAAATCCTGATTCCTGTGGGGCATATCTCTTAATTACAACTTTTGAAGTGAGAAATCCTTTATTAATCTTGCTCTTTTGAGATGTTCAGATAAACCTTTAATCTGGGCTACAGATTCTTTTGACAACCTACATACATAAAGGACATTGAACAGGGCAGTTTTTTTTTGTTTTATTTTTTGTATTGGCCCTACTTCTTTTTACAAAACAAAGATGATTTGTTAGTTTATTTGCATTTTGAAACTGGTATTAGTAAGTACTTAGTTCTTCAAAATTCTGGTATTCACTGAATATCAGCTGTAATATCCTGCAACATGAAGTCAAGCAGTCCTTGATTTTTCTAATTTACCTTGTCCAACAGCCTTTATTGGGACATTCCATTACATAACTTTTCTCTATACAAAGATTCATTATCTCTATGATTTGAGCTATGTTTATCTACAGAACCTGTACTAATCCAACTCTGTTTTTTCTTCACATTGCCACAGATGAAGATGTTCTGGCTGACAGTAGTGCTCAACTGTGTTTCCCTTATGATTCTAGATTTTCTCCAGGGTTGATTGATCCTATCATCTGGCGAACCCGAGATATAGGTTCCCTGAGCCCAGCATGAAGCTTGATTTCTAAAACCCCACTTTAATATTAATGGTGTTAGCATTCTGTCTAAAACTCTACCTCAGTTAACTGGTGACAGACAGGTATGCTCCTCCCCATAGTTACCTCTCTCTAAAGAGAGATGGAATATGATCTATGATTGTGTGTGGAAGTGTGGAGGAAGGGGATGTCTCAGCAGGCTCGTGCCTCCTGTTGAGATATTTCTCTCCCCCACTCCAAGGGACCATGCCTCATGCAGAGACAGCTCTTCCCCAGGAGCAACCCACCAGAAGACAGTATAGTATAGAATATACTTTATTCAGGGCATGGGGAGGAGAGTTAAGAGGGTAGTAGAGGCAGAGAAAGGCAGAGAGAGGCAGAGAGTAGAGAAGTAGAGGCCGGGCATGAGCCTGTGGAGAGAGGGGGGGAAGGGAAGAGCTCAAGTGGGCAAGAGAAAGAGAGACCAAATGGGCAAGATATCAAAAGAGAGAGGAAGAGAAAGCAGCCACTTTTATAGTGGGTCAGGCCTACAAGGCTGTTGCTAGGTAACCATGGGGAGAAGCATACCTTTCTGTTGCCAAGTAACTTGGGTGGAGTTTAGACAATGCTAAGAAATAACTAGGGCAGCTGGGCAGTGGTGGCGCACACCTTTAAGCCCAGCACTTGGAAGGCAGAGGCAGGTGGATTTCTGAGTTCAAGGCCAGCCTGGTCTACATAGTGAGTTCCAGGACAGCCAGGACTACACAGAGAAACCCTGTCTCAAAAAAAAGAAAGAAAGAACCAGGTCATCCTTCCACTTGTGGGTCAGTTGATCCCTCTACTGCACATTGAGTACTGGGCTATGGAAACTGTTCACCTTGATTACAGGAAGAAGAAGGCACGTGCTGTGAGGAAAGCTCAGGTAAGGTCTGGAGTCAGGTCCTGGTAGGTGCAGGATCATTGCTCTCAGAGGGGAGGAGCAGGCAGCTGATCAGCCAGAGCTGGAATCGTGGGTTCTCCCCCAGGGCTTGGTGGGGTGAGATTCCTCTTTGAAGACAGAAACAAAACTTAATGGAGTCCAAACCCCTCCTGAGCTCTGGAAAAGGTCTGACCCTGGTCTGGAAGGACACTTTAACCTTGAGAAGTGGTAAGATTCACTGGCCAATCAAGGCTTCCAGGCAGACCTGCCAATCAGACAAGGAGGTAGGTTCTTCCGGGTGCCATTTTGCAAGTTTGCTGTGCCTGTGCAGGCTTGAATGTTCATCTGTGCCCTGCTCTGAATTCTACTGTAAGGTGCAGTGTGGGGACCTCAGGAAGCTCTGAAATCGAGTCATGGTGAGCACAGGGTCACTGCCCACTGCTGAGCAGTGGGAGCCGGGGTGCTGGGTCCTCTCTGGGGCTGCATGGGAAGCAGCAGCCAGATGTGACCACCTGTGAGGTCCCTGGTGATGCCCCTCCGGTGTTAGATCAGGAGGTGACCTCTGAGTAATGTCACTGTCATGGCTGATTCTGAATCTGCCCAAAACATTTGGACCAGTTGCTTTCCTGTAGAAACACGGGTGGTTTCTCTGACTCTGCAGTACATTTGTCCAAATCCTTTTGTCTTTTATAGTATACATTAAGAAGACAGGTATAGCTGGGCAGTGATGAAACACGCCTTTAAGCCCAGCACTTGGGAGGCAGAGGCAGGCAGATTTCTGGGTTCGAGGCCAGCCTGGTCTACAGAGTGAGTTCCAGGACAGCCAGGGCTACACAGAGAAACCCTGTCTCGAAAACAAATAAACAGACAAACAAACAAAACCTGTTTTTAAGAAGACAGGCATAAATCTAAGAGATCTACTTTCATACATTACTTGTTTTTCTTTCGTTTAGTTTTTGTTAATTTTTTTCCATTGCAGTTCTTTATGTTGCTTTATTTTTTATGTTTATTGTTTGATTATTATGAGGTAAAGGGACTTTTTCCCCTCCAATCTCTTAGGTGTTTTGGATGCTTCTTGTACATTAACATGCATGTTCTTTGGTTTAGAAAAATTTGCATTATTATCTCATTGAAAATATTTTCTAGATCTTAGGGCTGATATTCTTCTTCCTCTATTCCAATCATCTGTAGTTTTCCCTTCTCATATGTTGAAGAATTCCTAGTTGTTTATGGTTAGGAAACTTTTAGAATCCACATTTTTTTACGCAATGTACTCATTTTGTTTTATTCATCCATAATATCTGAGACTCTCTTTTCCTTTCCTGTTCTGTGGGTGAACCTTGCCTCTGTAGTTGTCAGTGCACAGACAATTTCAATGCTCTGCTCTCAGGGACTTAGAAACTGCTTAAGTCTTTCCCTGCCTCCATCACCTGCTGCTGTTGTCAGGTGTGCTTTATATACACGGGCCACCAGCTACACAGCACTCTCTGTTCCCTGTCTCAGTTCATGTCTTCTCTCTATTCTCTTTGTTTACTTTCAGGTCTGTCTCTCTGCTCCCTGTCTGTCTGTCTGGCTGTCTGTCTGTCTGTCTCTCTGCAGGTCCTCTTTTGTGCCTCATTCCCTTCACCAGATTCTCACTCATATCACTGCCCCCAAACAACCTCTTTTGTACCATATCTGTTGCATGTTTTAATTTCTCAGGACCTGCTGTGATAGGATAGGTTGGCGCTTTTGGTGACCTATTTTTTTCTGGCTGTTAATTATTATATTCCTATGCTGGTGTCTAGGCCTCTGGTTTTGAAGTGATTATTATCTTGTTACTGATTTCTGGATTTGTCTTGCTTGGGTGGGAGTTTTGTTCCTGGGTTGCTGTTTGATGTCTGGATTTACAGAGAAAGTTGCCTGATGTTGCCTCTTTTTGACATGTTTGGTGGGTATCCTCAATAAAGAATGTTTGCTAATGTTGGGAGCAGGGAGAAGAGGTGGGCAGGAAGAGATGATCTTAGCATCCACAGGCAGGCATAGTCAGGACAGAGGTAAAGCTGCCTCTGGTGTTTAGTACAGTGCTAGGGGAAAACTGTGATCATTGCATCAGGGATAACAGACAGTGTGGTAGATCTATAGAAAGCTTACCTGTGTCCTGGCAGGGAAAGCATGTGTTTGAACAGGGACTGTCTGCACAAGTGGGGCTGAGACACAGGGATGAGGCAGGAAAGGAAGGGCAGGTGGGCATTGTCTATCTTACCTATAAGAGCCATGCACAGGGGGAGAGGCAACTTCCACTGTTATTCTGTCTCAAAGTAAGTACAAGTGATATTAGGATCTGCAGTAACAGATAGTGAGGTAGGTCTTTGGACAAATTACCTTTTCTACTGAAATGCATGGCTTGTGGTTGAACAGGAGCATCTTTCAATAATCAGGACCTCAGGCACAAAGATGAATTTGTAAAGCCCAATCAATTCTGTTTCTGAGAGTGCACAAAGTCCACTTGAGCAAACATCCTATGACAATCCCCCCTTGTCAACAGCCAGTCAAGGTACAACTGCAGGGTTAAGCTACATATAGATAACTAATACACCTTACAGAGACAAAGTTAGTCTACCCATAATGGTTGTCAGATGGTTTTGCCCCCTTGATTGGTTCCTGCAGATTATGCCAGATGTGCAGTTTTTAAAATATTAAGTTGCTGACCTGTGTGTTAATGTCCCAATCTTGCTGTAACTACCCAGCACCTCTAGACTCTCAGTTTTGATCTCATGTGAAGCTGACTGGTGAGAATCCTTATTACAGAGCTCATAATAAAGACCTCTGTGTGATTGCATTGCAATAGGCTCCTTGTTGGTCATTGTGGTCTCTGTGGCTTGGACATAACATCTTGGTGCATTGACCCAAGACACTCAGGACACCCAACTAAAGGCCAGTTGTTAGAGATCCACCATTGTTTTTGTGTCAGTGGCTTGTCTGCCAGGACTACACAGAGAAACCCTGTCTCAAAACAAACAAACAAACGAAAAACCAAACAAAGAAGACAGGTATAGCTGGGCAGTGGTGGCTTTTAATCCCAGCACTTGGGAGGTAGAGACAGGGGGTTGAAGGTGATGGAATAATGATCAATAATCATGTTAATCAATAATCAATACTAATCGATGGCCAATATTCAATACTAGTCAATAACCAAAAGTGATCAATAATCTTGATAATCGATAATTGATAATCAGCAGACAGTGCTAATCAATAGTCACTATTAATCAATAGCCAATTATGATCAATAATTGATGGTGCATGCCTTTAATCCCAGAACTTGGGAGGTAGAGGCAGGCAGATTTCTGAGTTCAAGGCCAGCCTTGGCAACAGAGTGAGTTCAGGGACTTTCAGGACTACTCAGATATAGCAGCCGGAGACTACATTTCCCATAAGGACACATGCCAAGATGGTTGTCGAAGAACTAAATGCGCACTTGCATCAAACTAAATCCAATATGGCGGCCGGCCTTTGAACTACATATCCCATGATGCCACGAGGAAAAAAGAAAGATGGCAGCTGGCGGGAGACTACATTTCCCATGAAGGCTCTGGCCCGGCACACAGGCATGATGTATGGAAAGGAGCTAATTGACTGCACCAGGAGACAACCACTGCCACCATCACAGTCCAGGAAATGCACCTCTGTCCGGGTGGTATCCGTGGCCTCCTTCTGACATCACAGACTATGCAATGCAATCCGATTGCCCGCAGCTGGGCCGCCGCAGACCGGGGCGATGACCAGAGCTTCCAGGTACCTCGGCAGGCTGGCCTATGGACACACCCCCAGACTTGTAGGAAGGAGAACTGTATCGTGTTGGGCATTGTTATTGAACGACCCCCAGGAGGGGAGACCCTCACTCTAGTCTCTAATAACTGGCAAGACAGCAAGAGGCTTTATTTCGGGAATCATCCAGCTGAGGTCGAGACTCAGAGCAAGGAGTGTGGACCTCGAGGCCAGGGGGAGAAGGGTATTTAAAGGAGAAAACCACAAACCAGGGGGGTGAGGGGGAAACCAAGGAAGGATATCATAAAAATAGTGGACAGTCCCAGCCCATCATTCAGTCAGTCATGTGGGAAACATCTTGTACATGTTTTTCTCAGGAATTCAATCTTACTCAACCATCTACTTGTGATCAGCCAGTTTCCAGAATGACCCAGCTGACCTGTAGTTTTAGTTCTACTTTCTTTGTGGTCAGCTGGTTCCTGGAACCTGGAGCTAGTGAACCAGTTGGCCTACATTCTTGGCTCAGCTCTAGGGGGACATACAAACTGTCCATCCCCTTTATAAATTTTTATATCTGTCAATTGTCACCGGGTCATCGTTTTCATAAGGACACAAGGGTCACCAGTATGTGTGAAACTGACCATGGATGGACTGTGATTACTATTCTGGGCTTTTATTTTAAGATCTAAAGTAAAGTACTTAAGTACAAGCATGGAGGTACATGCCTTAAATCCCAGGAGTTGAGCGCCAAGCAGTTCTCTGATTCAAGTCTTCCTGGTACAGAACAAGTTTTAGGTAAAGAAAAGCTTAGATACATGCAAAGTGTTGCACATGTACTACCCAGCATTCAGGAGACAGCCATGCAGATCTCTGAGTTCATGTTTCATCAACTGGGTAAGATCCAGGACAGCCGATCTTAGGCAGTGAAGTTGTTAAAAAATAGAAAGCTGGTGATGATGTAATAGAAGGGGCCATGATCCTCCTCTGACTGTTTTATTCCCACTTCTGAGTGGGATTCAACTATGCTCATTTGGGCCTTCCTTCTTGTTCAGTTGCTTTGGGTCTGTGGAGTGCAATGTGGGTTTCCTGTATTTTATGATTATTATGATTCACTTGTAAGTGAGTACATATATGCATGTGCTTTTAGGTCTGGTTTACCTCACTCAGGATGATAGTTTATAGCTGTATCCATTTGCCTGCAAAATTCATGAAGTCCTTGTATTTAGTAGCTAAATAGTGTTTCATTTTGTAAATAAACTACATTTTTATATCCATATTTTGCTTGAGGGACATCTGTAATCTCCCAGTTTCAAGCTGTTATAAATAAGATGGCTATGAACTTTGTGAAGTCCCTACTCTAGTTCCCCAGCCCTCACATAGTCCCTCCCTCCAATATCCTTTGTTTCTCATTTGAGAAGGTGTCGCCCCTGGGAATCTCCACACCATGGTGCATCAAGTCTCTGCTGGGTTTAGTTCATCCTTTCCATTGAAGCCAGACATGGCAGGCCAGTTCAGGGAGCAGATTTCACAGATAGACAGCAGCTTTAGCGACAGCTCCTGCTACACTTGTTGGAGGACCATCATGAAGACTGAGCTACACATCTGCTACATATGTTCCAGGGGCCTTAGTCTAGACTGTGTGTGCTATTGATTTCTGGGTCAGTCTCTGAGTGTCTCCAAGGGTCCGAGTTAGTTGAGTCTGCTGGTCTTCCAATGGAGGAGTTCCTATCCTCTTCAGGGCCATCGATCCCAACTCTTCCATAACAGTCTCCAAGGACCATTCAATGTTTGACTGTGGTTCTCTGCATCTGTTTCAAGTCTGCTGCTGTGTGGAGCCTCTTAATGGACAATTATGCAAGGCTCCTGTGTGGGAGCCTAACAGAGTATCCATGATAATGTCATGGATTGTGCTTGTCCATAAGAAGGGTCTCCAGCTGGGCAAGTTTTCATTAACAATTCCCTCAGTCTCTGCTCCAGCTTTACCCCTGTATTTCTTTTAGTCAGGACAGATTTTGTTCTGTGTGTCTACTGTGTTGTACCTGAAACTGATTCTTCAGCTTTCTTCTCATGCTCCCATACATTCCCCATTTGTTCTCAGTCCCTAAATCATATAAGATACAGTATAAACATTTGCTATTCAATGCTAAGCTATTTTGCAAGCCTGGTGGTTTTATATTTTCAACTTTATATCCTTTGTTTATTGTTTTCAAGACCAAACTTCTCTGTGAAGCCCTTACTGTGGTGATAGTAGATACAGAAACCACAGAAGCCACCTAACATGTTTTTGTAAAATAAGCACATGCTTCTGTGCACCTCTTCATTCACATGTTTAATTTTAAAATTTAGCCAAATATATAGGTCATATTCTATTTCTCTGGATGGCATATGTCCATGATATCAATACTGCCTGAGGCTTCAGACTCATTGGATTCCAGGTGTATGTCATTCTGCCTTACCCTTGTGTTTGTTCTGAAATTTTTGAATAAATAAAAGTATTGTGCTTGTGTGGATAAATATGAATATCACGTGTGCCTCATCTTTACTGTTGTCAGAAGATTGCCTCAGTCCTCTTGATCTTGAAGAAATGGGTAGTTGTTGATCCCCATGTAAATACTAGAAATTGACTACCATTATGTGGAAGACCAGCAGGAGCTTTCCACTCCTGAGCTATCTTTCCTGCCCTTGTTCCTTATTTCTGATCAGCATATACATTACTAATATTTTTATTTGTCCATTTCAACTGTTTAAACATGCATTCCCTTCTAGTAAAATTTATTAATGTTGTTGTTTAAACTGGTTCATTTCATGTTTTTGCAAGATGAATACCGAACTACAATGAACATAAAATTCTTTGTATAAACCTCAGTAAAGAACTGTGAGTTCTCTCTATCATTTTTGTTTCCTTGGTTGATTTTTACAGGGGAGTTAGGGTTTTAATATGTAACTTTTGCTGTTTAGCAACACATCACACAGATCATGCCAGCATCCAGCTCAATGACATACACTTGCCTGTATCTCTGTGATTAAAGACATGAGCAAATACTCGAAGCTTGCCCATCACTTTTGTAGTTAGTAATTGTTCATACAGCTTTTCAGATGTTTGCTCATTACAGTAGATCTGTTTATCCCTGCATATTTCTCTCAATTGCCATTTGTGTTGCAAGGCTTTATCCTATTCAAAGAGATCAGAACACAGGTGAAACTTATAATTCAGTTTCCTTTTAAAATGACAGAATGATTAGATTATAACCTCTGTTTCAGGAAATAAGTGGAGGAAGCACCAGAATTACAATATTACATTGTATAGAATGTATCCATTTATTTACCGTGATGTCACGATTATGCTTTCTGTTTTACGCATGTGTGTGATATTTTAGGATGCAGTGGCTTATGAGGATGTCCATGTGAACTTTACTGGGGAAGAGTGGAATTTGCTGGATCCTGCCCAGAAGAATCTCTACAAAGATGTGATGCTGGAGACCTACCAGAACCTCACTGCTATAGGTAACACTGTGAATTTTATTTGCTTTTCAAAATAATGGAACAAGTGATTTGTACTTACTGATAATCCTCTGTTGTTTCAATTGAGAACAAGGAAGATTAAGCTGAATGAATCAGGTTCAGTGCTTTCAAAATTTACAGTAACTTGAATTTTACTTAATTTCCAATACTATATCATTCATTTTCTGCTACTCTGTTTTAGGTTACAGTTGGGAAGATCATCATATTGAAGAACAACATCAAAATTCTAGAAGGCATGAAAGGTAGTTTTCATGTGCAAGCTGATACAAATATGCCTGTGAGGAAATTTTAATGTGTTCTGGAAGCTCTAAAGAAAAGCAAGTGTGCAAAAAAAATCAGTCCTTTAAGTCTAGCTATGATTATAATATTCTCACAAAGCCATGTGCCTCAATGTCAGTTATCTGATTTGTGTTTGTAAGGCATTGCTCTAAGAAAGAAGACATGGAAACAATGCCTTAAGAGATACCTTTAATTGATTTGTAGCTCCATTAGAGCTTTGCTGTGGAACTACCAATCTGAATTGTCTCATAATATTTACATGTTGCTCATTGAATAGTGATAAATATGTATCAAAAGCCATCTAATAATCAAATAGTCCATGGTAAATTTGGTGATACTCATATTCTTGTACTGACATTTTTAGGTTTATTGAGTTGTCAATTAGTGAGAGTAAAGAAAGTTGTGGAGAAACCTTAATCCATATACCACATGTCTACAAAGAACAAAGTGTCAAATGATGTGAATTCAATATGTAAACCTTCCACTCATTCTTTTTTAATGGGTATATCAATTGTCAGAATATATAAAACCTTGTGAACATAGGGATGTTGAAAGAAGCAACATACCTCTTTCTACTCCAGAACAATGAGAAGATATGTAGCATTCTGCCTTTGGTAGACTTTCTGAATATGATAGACCTTTGCAATTAATTTGTTTTCTGAAATTACTGGGGACATCCCCAAGTCACACTGCAGAAAATCTCTATGGGTACTAGAAGTTCAGAAATTCTTCTGTTTGTCCTGGCTCACAGTGCTACTGTGATGTGATTTAAACTACAGGAAAAACTAAAAAAGCAATCAGTGTTTTAATGCCCTGATATCTTCTGACATGTCAAATACATGGTATAGAAATCTCATGTAGAAAAAGGATGATATAAATGTGAGCCATGTAATAAGTGCTCTTACTATAACAGGCATTTTCAAAGAGGTAAAGCAACCCACAGTGAGGAAGTACAACTGTGAACATCAAAGTGATAAAATCTTAAGATCTGAGTGTTCTTTATTATTATTAGACCAACTATAAAATTTAGTAATATTGATAAAAGGATTGATCAGGGTAATGAATATGGTAAAGATTTGACATGTGTCTATTATTGTTGCAGGCATGAAAGAAGTCATACTGGAGAGAAACCACATGAATGTAATCAATGTGGTAAAGCCTTTTCACGTCACAGTCATCTCCAAAGACATAAAAGAACACATACTGGAGAGAAACCTTATGAATGTAATCAATGTGGTAAAGCCTTTTCACGTCACAGTCATCTCCAAAGTCATAAAAGAACACACACTGGAGAGAAACCATATGAATGTAATCAGTGTGATAAAGCCTTTTCAGATCACAGTGGTCTCCAAAGACATAAAAGAACACATACTGGAGAGAAACCTTATGAATGTAATCAGTGTGGTAAAGCCTTTTCACGTCACAGTACTCTCCAATATCATATAAGAACACATAGTGGAGAGAAACCTTATGAATGTAATCAATGTGGTAAAGCATTTTCAAATCACAGTGGTCTCCAATATCATAAAAGAACACATACTGGAGAGAAACCACATGAATGTAATCAGTGTGGTAAAGCCTTTTCATGTCACAGTACTCTCCAGTATCATAAAAGAACACATAGTGGAGAGAAACCTTATGAATGTAATCAATGTGGTAAAGCCTTTTCAAGTCACAGTCATCTCCAATATCATAAAAGAACACATACTGGAGAGAAACCTTATGAATGTAATCAATGTGGTAAAGCCTTTTCACGTCACAGTCATCTCCAATATCATAAAAGAACACACACTGGAGAGAAACCTTATGAATGTAATCAGTGTGGTAAAGCATTTTCATGTCACAGTAGTCTCCAATATCATAAAAGAACACATACTGGAGAGAAACCTTTTGAATGCAATCAATGTGCTAAAGCCTTTTCAAGTCACAGTACTCTCCAATATCATAAAAGAACACATACTGGAGAGAAAACCTTATGAATGTAATCAATGTGGTAAAGCCTTTTCACATCACAGTCATCTCCAATATCATAAAAGAACACACACTGGAGAGAAACCTTATGAATGTAATCAGTGTGGTAAAGCATTTTCATGTCACAGTAGTCTCCAATATCATAAAAGAACACATACTGGAGAGAAACCTTTTGAATGCAATCAATGTGCTAAAGCCTTTTCAAGTCACAGTAATCTCCAAATACATAAAAGAATACATAGTGGAGAGAAACCTTATGAATGTAATCAATGTGGTAAAGTCTTTGCCAGGCCCAGTTATCTCCAAACACAGAAAAGGACACATACTGAAGAGAAACCTTATCAATGTAATCAGTGTGATAAAGACTTTTCACATCCGAGTGGTCTCCAGTGTCATAATAGAACACATCCTGGAGAGAAAGTGAATGTCATGAATGAGGTACAAGCCTTTCCAGGACACAGTCATCTCTGAATACACAAAGGAAAATGTGCAGAGTGAAACCTTATGAATGTAGTCAATGTGATAAAGCCTTTGCATTTCACTGTACTCTCCAAACAGTTGAAGGAACACATGCTTTAGAGAAACATTACAGATGTAATGAACGTGGTAAAGCCTGTGCATATCTCTTTCATCTCCAAAGCAATAAAAGAACACAAACTGAGCAGAAACCTTTTGATTGTTCTAAAGTTGGGAAATCGTTTACATGCCACAGTGGTATCTGAATACAGAAATGAACACATATGAGAGAGAAACCATCTGAAAGTAATCAAAATGTCAACATGTCAAAGCAAGTCCTAATCATTTTTAAAAGCATGAAAGATTTATAGTAGAAGTAAACTCTGGTGATTTAAGTTTGTTTGACCATAAGAAGTGGCAATGTTAAAGATGTGCCTTATGGGAGATGTTACCTTTTTGAAGGAATTGAATTACTTTGGCTGTGGTCCTTTGGAGCTCAGGCCAGTACAAAACAGACCCTCCTACCACTTTGCTGGAAGAAAGTCTCTTCCTGGATGCCTTCACATTAGGATGCAGAACTCTCAGCTCTTTTTCCTACATCATGGCTGCCAGCAGGCTGACATTCTTGCTATGATGGCAATGGACTAAGCATTTGAAAGTGTAACCCAGGCCCAATTAAATATTTGCCTTTAACACAGTTGCCATGGTTATGATGTCTCTTCTTTGCAATGGAAATTCTAAGACAGAAGTTGGTCCCCCAGACTTAACTATTGCTATGATAGGCCTGATTATGTTTTCTTTGTTTTGTTTTATGGAACAATGTGGATTTTTAGACTTTGGATCTGTATATGCATTAAGTGGAACTTAATGGGCCATCCTAGTCGGATTATGAAACACATATGTACTGAGGGGGATTTGAACTTTGTATATAGTGTTTATGATTGTTTTACGGAAGAATGTTGCTGACTTTTTCCCTTGGCTGAAGAGTGTCCTTGAAGATGAGGTAAAGAGGTTGATGTTCATTGCATTGACAAAGGAAAGTCTCAGCGAAGCCAGCAAATCCTTTGACCTATGTTTGTTCTCATGATGATTGTTTTGAGCAAGCATAGTAATCTTAGAAAAATTTAAAATATTAGGTCAGAAGAGAAAATCTAACCAGGAAGTTGAATGAAGCTAAATTCTGTGATCAGTGATATTAAATGGAATTAAAGGAATGTGATATTAGGGCAAGATTCCATCCACCTAAACTTATGAATGTGAAGTTGGACAAAGGATAGCTGTATCGTGTTAGGCATTATCATTACCTAGTTATTGTTTTCATGGGGACACAAGGGTTACCAGTATGTGTGAAATTGACTATTGATGGATTGTGATTAATATTCTGGGTTATCATTTTAAGATCTAAAACAAGACAGTTAAGTACAGGCATGGAGGTATATTCCTTAAATCCCAGATAAACGTCGAGCAGTTCAAGTCTTCCTGGTACAGAACACATTTTAAGTAAGGAAAATTTTAGGTACAGGCAAAGTGTTACACATGTATTACCCAGCATTCAGAAGACAGAACCATGCAGATCTCTGAGTTCAAGGTTAATCTACAGAGCAAGTTCAAGCAGAACTGAGCTTAGGCAGTGAAGTTTTAGAAAACTAGAAAGCTGGTGATGAAGTAATAGAAGGGGTGATGTTTGGGCCCAAGCAGGCAGGGGAACTCAGGAGCTTTATCCATGTGACTCTGCTTTTAGAGGAAAAAAATAGAAGGGACGATTGAGACAATTGATGCAGGTTGGCTGTAGTTAGAAAATTAGTGGGGATGAAGAAGAAACCAGCACCACTGAGGTGAAATCTTCTGGTAAGTGTTTTCTAAGAGGAGAAAGTTGTATTTCAGAGGTAGCCAAGGTTGTCCCTTGGGGTGCAGCTTGACTCAGCCCTATGTAAGACTCACTCAGCTGGCACTGGTTTTAAGGCATGAATGTTTTATGCAGTGCACCTGAGGCTTGGCACCATGAAGGAAGCATGAGAGGAATGCAGTGAAGACTGTTTGTCACAGAACAACCCAGCATGTTGAAGATGTTAGTCCCATGGGATGAGCAGAAAGAACAGCAGCAGCAGTTGAGTGGAGTCAAGCAGAAACCTAGTGTCCTATAGAGGGAAGAGCTGGAGAGAGACCCAGCTTCTTTTGAGGAGCACAGAAGATCATCTGTGGATCCCAGATACTGGAAAAAGATGCTGTAATTTTGAAGTTACTTTGGAGACCCCAAGAGTTTTAGATTTCTGAGTTGTGGGATACCTTCTCAGGAAAACTACTTTCAGGAAATAAAATCAGCCAAAGAGAAAGAGCTGTGCTGCAGTGAGCAGGGCAGGAAGGAGTTGGAGATCTGAAGACACTTTGACATCAGACATGAAAGATGCAGAGTTTGGAGATTGCCTTGCTGGCTTTTGGTCTTATTTTTGCCCAGTATTTCCTCACAATGGGTGATTAGGAAATGGTGACCTATATCCTGTGAATTTGGATGGATATTATGTGCTATATTTTTGAAAGTATAGGGGATTATAGTTACATGATTGGAATGAATCTCAGAAGAGACCTTTTAACTTTATAGACTTTAACATTTATGAGACTTGTATAGATGATGGTACTTTTTAATTTGAACCTCACATATTTTGTATTATGCTATTTTTAAAATGTGGTCTCCATACACTCATGTGTTTGCACAATCATATGGGTGCCAGGCAGTGGAATGTGGTAGTATAAATATGCTTGGCTCAGGGAGTGGGAGGAAGTTATTATGAGATGTGGCCTTGTTGGAAGAAGTGCATCAATGTGGGGGTGGTCTTCAAGGTTCCACCCCGTGCTGAATGGACCCTCCTAGTTGCTCCCGGGCAGACAGTCTCTTCCTGGCTGCCTTTGGATCAAGAAGCAGAACTGGCAGCTTCTTCACCAGCATCATGTTTTCTTTCATGCCTGCCATACTTCCTGCTATGATGAAAAAGGACTAAATCTCTGAAACTGTAAGCCAGTCCCAATTAAATTGTTGCTTTTATAGAAGTTGCCTTGTTCCTGGTTTCTCTTCATAGCAATGGAAACACTAAGACAGACAAACTGTGAGTTTATTTAATACGGTCAAGCCTTTGCACAATTCTCTAGTTTTCATTATTATGAATGAATATGTGCTAGAGTCTAAGCACGCCCCCTGTGATACAGGACATGCCTCCTGAGTCTTAAACACGCCCCCAGAGTCCTGAACATGCTCCCTGTGACTCAGCAAATTACTCCAGTGACTCACGACATACTCCCTGAGTCTTAAAGACACCCCTGTGACTCTGTACATGTAGCCTCCCGTGGCCACAAGTCAACTGGATTCACCTGAATGGGGGGCTGGGAATGAAAGGGGAAGGATGGTGAGAAGAAATGAGGCCAAGACAAAGTTCTCTGATCAAGGCTCCAAGCTTTAATGTTCAGCTCTCAATTTAAAGGGGAAGACCCAACCCACAACCCCTCCTGGTTTCAGATGGGTGGGATAATCCATAGTCCATTCCAGGTCAAGGCCGGAGATGTCTCAAGGCAAGCCCAGGGGCAGTTCTGCTGTCTTCCGGGCAGCCAAGGTGGGTAACTCCACCTAGATCCCATCACTTGACCTTGCTGTGGCAACCAAGGTCTCTCAGTCCTGCTCAAGGTGGGGGGAAGATACATGTACAAAGTTCTAAACAGGCTCCCTGTGTCACAGGACATGCCCCCCTGAGTCTTAAGCAAACTCTCTGTTACTCTAGACACGCCCCCCATTCTTATGCTTGTTCTCCTGTGACTCTGGACACAACTTCTCTGACTCACGACATACCTCCTGAGTCTTAAGCACACCCCCTGTGTATCAGGACACACCCCCTGAGT